>NW_020185329.1:2454400-2748725 GCF_003031525.2 Neophocaena asiaeorientalis asiaeorientalis
GCAGGCGGACTCTCAACCACTGCGCCACCAGGGAAGCCCCCCTCTGCTCTGATCTTTATGATTTCTTTCCTTCTGCTAACTTTGGGTTTTGTTTGTTCTTCTTTCTCTGTTCCTTTAGGTGTAACATTAGATTGTTTATGAGACTTTTCTTGTTTCTTAAGGTAGGCTTGTATAGCTATAAACTTCCCTCTTAGAACTGCTTTTGCTGCATCCCATAGGTTTTGGATCATCATGTTTTCATTGTCATTTGTCTCTAGGTATTTTCTGATTTCCTCTTTGATTTCGTCAGTGATCTCTTGGTTATTTAGTAACGTACTGTTTAGCCTCCATGTGTTTGTGTTTTTTACGTTTTTTTTCCTGTAATTGATTTCTAATCTCATAGCATTGTGGTCGGAAAAGATGCTTGTTATGATTTCAATTTTCTTAAATTTACTGAGGTTTGTTTTGTGACCCAAGTTGTGATTTATCCTGGAGAATGTTCCGTGTGCACTTGAGAAGAAAGTGTCACCTGCTCCTTTTGGATGGAATGTCCTATAAATATCAGTTAAATCTATCTGGTCTATTGCGTCATTTAAACTTGTGTCTCCTTATTAATTTTCTGTTTGGATGATCTGTCCGTTGGTGTAAGTGAGGTGTTAATGTCTCCCACTATTATTGTGTTACTGCTGATTTCCTCTTTTAGAGATGTTAGCAGTTGCTTTATGTATTGAGGTGCCCCTATGTTGGGTGCATGTATATTTATAATTGCTATATCTTCTTCTTGGATTGATCCCTTGATCATTACGTAGTGTCCTTCCTTGTCTGTTGTAACATTCTTTATTTTAAAGTCTATTTTATCTGATATGAGTATAGCTACTCCAGCTTTCTTTTGATTTCCATATGCATGGAATATCTTTTTCCATCCCCTCACTTTCAGTCTGTATGTGTCCCTAGATCTGAAGTGGGTCTCTTGGAGACAGCATATATACAGGTCTTGTTTGGTATTTTGTTTATACAGCCAGTCTGTGTCTTTTGGTTGGAGCATTTACATTTTTTTAAACATCTTTACTGGAGTATAATTGCTTTACAATGGTGTGTTAGTTTTTTCTGTATAACAAAGTGAATCAGTTATACATATACATATGTTCCCATATCTCTTCCCTCTTGTGTCTCCCTCCCACCCACCCTGCCTATCCCACCCCTCTAGGTGGTCACAAAGCACTGATCTCCCTGTGCTATGCAGCTGCTTCCCACTAGCTATCTATTTTACATTTGGTAGTGCATATATGTCCATGCCACTCTCTCACTTTGTCCCAGCTTACCCTTCCCCCTCCGCATGTCCTCAAATCCATTCTCTAGTAGGTCTGCATCTTTATTCCTGTCTTGCCCCTAGGTTCTTCATGACCATTTTTTCTTTTTTCTTTTTAGATTCCATATATATGTGTTAGCATACGGTATTTGTTTTTCTCTTTCTGACTTACTTCACTGTGTATGACAGACTCTAGGTCCATCCACCTCACTACAAATAACTCAATTTCATTTCTTTTTATGGCTGAGTAATATTCCATTGTATATATGTGCCACATCTTCTTTATCCATTCATCTGTTGATGGACACTTGAGGAGGTGGACTTTGGGAGCAATGATATATTTTTTTTTTCCCTTTTTCTCTTTTTGTGAATGTGTGTGCTTCTGTATGTAATTTTGTCTGTATAGCTTTGCTTTTACCATTTGTCCTAGGGTTCTGTCTGTCCGTTTTTTTTTTTTTTTTTTTTTTTATAACAACACCTTTTATTAATTAATTAATTATTTTTTGCTATGTTGGGTCTTGGTTTCTGTGCGAGGGCTTTCCCTAGTTGTGGTGAGCGGGGGCCACTCTTCATCGCGGTGCGCGGGCCTCTCACTATCACGGCCTCTCTTGTTACAGAGCACAAGCTCCAGACGCGCAGCCTCAGTAGTTGTGGCTCACGGGCCTAGTTGCTCCGCGGCATGTGGGATCCTCCCAGACCAGGGCCCGAACCCGTGTCCCCTGCATTAGCAGGCGGATTCTCAACCACTGCGCCACCAGGGAAGCCCTGTCTGTCCGTTTTTTAAATTTTTTTCCTAGTATAGTTTTTAGCACTTCTTATCATTGGTGGATTTGTTTTTTGGTTTGTTTGCTCTCTTCTTTCGTTCTTTTTTATTACTTTAATATTTTTTTTAATAATTATTTTTTAAAATTATTTTATCTTTTTCATTCTTTCTTTTTTTCTCCCTTTAATTCTGAGCTGTGTGGATGACAGGCTTTTGGTGCTCCACCCAGGCATGAGGGCTGTGCCTCTGAGGTGGGAGAACCAAGTTCAGGACATTGGTCCACCAGAGGCCTCCCAGCTCCACGTTTGATAACTACCTTAAATGTAAATGGAGGGCAGGTCCACGTCTGGTGGTATATTTTGGGGTGTCTGTGACCTTATGATTTTAGGCAGCCTCTCTGCTAATGAACCAAGACCCTGCCAGTCACATGGTTCAGAAGAAAAGGGAGAAAAAAGAAAGAAAGAAAAATAAAATAAAAAAATTATTAAAAATTAAATAATTAAAAAGTAATAAAGAGGGGCTTCCCTGGTGGCGCAGTGGTTGAGAGTCCGCCTGCCGATGCAGGGGACACAGGTTTGTGCCCCGGTCCAGGAAGATCCCACATGCCACGGAGCGGCTGCGCCCGTGAGCCATGGCCGCTGAGCCTGCGCGTCCGGGGCCTGTGCTCTGCAACGGGAGAGGCCACAACAGTGACAGGCCCGCGTACGGCAAAAAAAAAAAACAAAAAACAAAAAACAAAGTAATAAAGAAAGAAAGAAGATCCACCAATGATAACAAGTGCTAAAAACTATACTGAAAAAAAAAAAAAGGACAGACAGAGCCCTAGGACAAATCGTAAAAGCAAAGCTATTCAGACAAATTCACACAAAGAAACATACACATACACACTCACAAAAAGAGAAAAAGGAAAAAGATATATATGTCTATATATATAAAAAAAGGAAGAGAGCAACCAAATCAATAAACAAATCTTCCAATGATGATAAATTCTAAATACTAAACTAAGATAAACATAAAACCAGAAACAAATTATTTGCAGAAAGCAAACCCCAAGTCTACAGTTGCTCCCAGAGTCCATCACTTCAATTTTGGGATGATTCGTTGTCTATTCAGTTATTCCAGAGATGCAGGGTACATCAAGTTGATTGTGGAGATTTAATCCTCTGCTCCTGAGGCTGCTGGGAGAGATTTCCCTTTCTCTTCTTTGTTCTCACAGCTCCCAGGGTTCAGCTTTGGATTTGGCCCCGCCTTTGCGTGTGTGTAGGTCGCCTGAGGGTGTCTGTTCTTCGCTCAGACAGGACGGGGTTAAAGTAGCAGCTGATTAGGGGGCTCTGGCTCACTCAGGCCAGGGGAAGGGAGGGGCACGGAATGCGGAGCATGCCTGCTGCGGCAGAGGCCAGGGTGACATTGCAACAGCCTGAGGCGCGCCGTGTGTTCTCCCAGGGAAGTTGTCCCTGGATCACAGGACCCTGGCAGTGGTGGGCTGCACGGGCTCCCAGGAGTGGAGGTGTGGAGAGTGACCCGTGCTTGCACACAGGCTTCTTGGTGGCTGCAGCAGCAGCCTTAGCATTTCATGCCCGTCTCTGGGGTCTGCGCTGATAGCCGCGGCTCGGGCTAGTCTCTGGAGCTCGTTTAGGCGGTGCTCTGAATCCCCTCTCCTCACGCACCAGGAAACAATGGTCTCTTGCCTCTTCAGCAGCTGCAGACTTTTCCCGGACTCCCTCCCGGCTAGCTGTGGCACACTAGACCGTTCAGGCTGTGTTCACGCAGCCAACCCCAGTCCTCTCCCTGGGATCTGATCTCTGAAGTCCGAGCCTCAGCTCCCAGCCACCGCCCGCCCTGGCGGGTGAGCAGACAAGCCTCTCGGGCTGGTGAGCGCTGGTCGGCCCTGATCCTCTGTGCGGGAATCTCTCCGCTTTGCCCTCTGCACCCCTGTTGCTGCTCTCTTCTCTGTGGCTCCGAAAATTCCCCCCCGCCTTCCACCCCCGACCCCCCGTCTATGCCAGTGAAGGGGCTTCCTAGTGCGTGGAAACTTTTCCCCCTTCACAGCTCCCTCCCTAAGGTGCAGGTCCTGTTCCTATTCTTTTGTCTCTGTTTTTTCTTTTGCCCTACCCAGGTACGTGGGGAGTTTCTGGCCTTTTGGGAGGTCTGAGGTCTTCTGCCAGCGTTCAGTAGGTGTTCTATAGGAGTTGTTCCTCATATAGATGTATCTCTGATGTATTTGTGGGGAGGAAGGTGATCTCCACGTCTTACTCCTCCGCCATCTTGAAGTCTCCGCAGCCTTTTCTTTTCCACTTAGAGAAGACCCTTTAACATTTCTTTTAGGGCCGGTTTAGTATTTATGAACTTTTAATTTTTGTTTGTCTGAGAAGTTCTTTATCTCTCCAGCAAGAATGATAATCTTGCTTGGTAGAGTGTCCTATGTTGTAGGTTTTTCCCTTTCAGCATTTCAAAGATACCATGCCACTCCCTTCTGGTCTACAAAGCGTCTGCAGAAAAATCAGCTGATAGCCTTATGGGCGTTCTTTTGTGACTCTTTTTTTCCCCAGTGTCTGGTCCTTTTTTTTTTTTTAATTAAAGTATAGTTGATTTACAATATGTGACTCTGTTTTTCTCTTGCTGCCTTTAGAATTCTCTCTTTGCCTTTAACTTTTGCCATTGTAATTACATGCCTTGCTGTGGGTCTCTTTGGGTTCATCTTGTTTGGGACTTTCAGGGTTTCCTGTATCTGGATATCTGTTGCATTTCTCAGGTTCGGTAAGTTTTCAGCCATACTTTCATTAAATACATCTTTGACCTTTTTCTCTCCCTTCTCCTGGGATCCTTACAATGCGCGTGTTAATGTGCTTCATGTTCTCTCAGAGGTCCCTGAAACTCTTCTCATTTTTTAAAATTTGATTTTCTTTTTGCTGTTTTCATTGGATGATTTCCATTATTCTATCTTCCATATCACTTATGCATTCTTCTGTATCACCTAGTCTGCTGTTAATTCCTTCTAGTGTGTTTTTCATTTCAGTTATTGTACTCTTCAGCTCTAATTGGTTCTTTTTTTATATTTTCTAGTTCCTTGTTAAAATTCTCAGTGTTCATCCATTTTTTCCCCTTAGTTCAGTTAGCGTTCTTATTTCTAATGCTTTGAACTCTTCATCTGGTAAATTATTTACCTCTGTTTTATTAGTTGTTTTTTCAGAGTTTCTGTCTTGTTCTTTCATTTGAAACACATTCCTCTGTCTTCGCATTTTGCTTAACTTTCTCTGTCTCTATGAAATTGGGTAAAACAGTTACCTATCCCAGTCTTGAAGGGGTGTCCTTGTGTGGGAGGAGTCCTATGCAGTCTGTGTGTGCCCAATGGCTTTGGTGAGAGAGCTGGATCTGAAGTCAGCACAAGTCATGTCTTCCCTGGGGTGTACGGGCAGCTATCACCTTGGTGGGAAGTGGGGCTGGAGATGGAGAGGCTAGAGCCAGAGCCGGTTATGAGCCAGGGCTTCTGCTATGCTCAGTGGCCAACACCACCCTCTTGGGGTTGGGGTCAGGTCCCAGGGTGCTGAGGCAGAAGTCCTGAGGGTCAGGTCCAAACTGGTTCCGTTCCTTCTAAGTGGGTTCTCCCCCCTCCCAGCATTAGCACCTTTGTCCAAGAGGGGAGTAGTGTTGGAGAAAGAGAGGTCAGAGTGGGCACCCAGGGTGGGCCGGGGCATGCACTGGCTGGTCCTGGTACGTCAGTCAGAGCTCCACTGTGCTCTTGATCTACCATCTCTGCGAGTGCCAGTAATGGCCACGCTCACCCTATTCAGATGAAGTGCCAGGTCCAAGCTGGCTCTGTCCCCCACAAAATTGCATACTCTCCTTGGCAATGCCAGCCTTCACCCTAGTGGAGCTGCACTGGAGCTAGAGGGGTGGAGTGGGTGCTCGATGTGGGAAACAGGCTGGAGTCCTGGGAAGTGTCAATCTGCTTCCTCTGCCTTGTTCCTGGGAGTAAGCAAGCCTATGTGCAGAGTCTAGGTTTCTTACAGCCTCCTGTTAGTCCCACTGGTTTTCAAGCCAGTTAAGGGAAGTTGTCTCCTTGGTGTCAGACCCCAGGGCAGGGGTGTCCAGTATGTGACTTGAACTGCTCACTCCCCAAGTGTAATCATCCCCTCCTCTTCTGTGTTCCCTCCTAGGGCACAGGTCCTGACCTGATCGATTCTCTTCCCTTCCTGACTTCCACGTGGAACTTTCTTTACAGCCTTGGTTGATGTGTCTTTCTGCTAGCCTCCAGTCTATTTTCAGTGAGAACTGCTCCACATGTAGATGGTTTTTTTCTGTTTGTTTGTTTGTTTTTGCGGTATGCAGGCCTCTCACTGCTGTGGCCTCTCCCGCTGTGGAGCACAGGCTCTGGACGCGCAGCCCCAGCGGCCATGGCTCACTGGCGCAGCCGCTCCGCGGCATGTGGGATCTTCCCAGACCGGGGCACGAACCCGCGTCCCCTGCATCGGCAGGCGGACTCTCAACCACTGCGCCACCAGGGAAGCCCCTGTAGATGTATTTTTGATGTGTTTATGGTGGGAGTTGAGCTTGGTCTCCTCCTACTCCACCATCTTGATCTCCTCCCTCCTAAATCCTTAATTTCTTATATTCCCAGGAATAAAGCTGAACTTTGAGCCATAGTCAAAGATTTTCCCAAAGTAACCAATGATCCTTACAGATTTGAGGAGGAATTTAATATAGTCATTCAAACTCATCAACCTGGTTTCTCTGACATATCAGCCAGTGGTGATATTCAGTTCAGTGAATATGCTTGGTGGTGAAGGCCAGGCCCAGCACTGAATGAAAACTGTTAATTGGGGCTTTTCTGGTGGCACAGTGGTTAAGAACCGCCTGCTAATGCAGGGGACACGGGTTCGATCCCTGGTCTGGGAAGATCCTGCATGCGGCAGAGCAATTTAAGTCTGTGTGCCACGACTACTGAGCCTGCGCTCTAGAGCCCACTAGCCACAACTACTGAAGCCCGCACGCCTAGAGCCCATGCTCCACTGCAATGAGAAGACCACGCACTGCACCAAAGAGTACCCCCCACTCGCTGCAACTAGAGAAAGCCCACGTGCAGCAACAAAGACCCAACGCAGCCAAAAATAGAAAAATAAATAAATAAATTTATTAAAAAAGAAAGCTGTTAATTGGGAAAATCCTGAAAGGTGTCTAGACTCACAACTGGGAAGCCATCCTGCTATTTCACTATAGAAATACCTTGAGGACATTGCAAGTTCAGCTTCAGACCACTGCCATACGGCAAATATTGCAATAAAGTGAGTCACATAAATTTTTTGGTTTCCCAGTGGATATAAAAGTTATGCTTATGCTAGACTGTAATCTATTAAGTGTGCAATAGCATTATATCTATAAAAACGACATACCTTAATTGAAAAATACTTTATCGCCAAAAAATGCTAACCACCATCTGAGCCTTCAGTGAGTCATAACCTTTTAGCTGGTGGAGGATCTTGCTTCGGTGTTGGTGGCTGCTGACTGGTCAGGGTGGTGGTGCTGAAGGCTGGGGCAGCTGGGGCAATTTCTTAAAATAAGACCACAGTGGGGCTTCCCTGGTGGCGCAGTGGTTGAGAGTCCGCCTGCCGATGCAGGGGACGCGGGTTCGTGCCCCGGTCCGGGAAGATCCCACATGCCGCGGAGCGGCTGGGCCCGTGAGCCATGGCCGCTGAGCCTGTGCGTCCGGAGCCTGTGTTCCGCAACGGGAGAGGCGGCAATGGTGAGAGGCCCGCGTACCGCAAAAAAAAAAAAAAAAAGAAAAGAAAAGAAAAATAAGACCACAGTGAAATTGGCCGCATCGATTGACTCTTCCTTTCATGAACAATTTCTCTGTAGCGTGCAATGCTCTCTGATAGCACTTTACCCACACTAGAACTTCTTTCAAAATTGGAGTCAGTTTTCGCAAACCCTGTTACTGCTTTATCAGCTAAGTTTAAGTAATATTCTGAATCTTATATTGTCATTTCAACGATCTTCACAGCATCTTCACCAGGAGTAGATTCCTTTTCAAGAAACCACCTTCTTTGCTCATCCATAAGAAGCAACTTCACATCTGCTAAAGTTTTATCATGAGATGGCAGCAATTCAGTCACATTTTCAGGTTCCACCTCTAGCTCTCTTGCTATTTCCACCACACCTGCAGTTACTTCCTCCACTGAAGTCTTGAACCCCTCCAAGTCATCCATGAGGGCTGGAGTCAACTTCTTTCAAACTCCTGCTAATGCTGGTATTTTGACCTCTTCTCATGAATCACAGATATTTTCAGTGGCATCCAGAATGGTGAATTCTTTCCAGAGGCTTTCAATTCACTTTGCCCAGATCTAATAAAGGAATCACTATCTATGCCAGCTATAGCCTTATAAAATGTATTTATTAAAGAATAAGACTTGAAAGTCAAAATGACTCCTTGATCCATGGGCTGCAGAAGGGATGTTGTGTTAGCAGGCATGAAAACAACATTTAATCTCACTGTACATCTCCATCTTGGGTGACCAGGTGCGTTGTCAATAAGTAGTAATATTTTGAAAAGAATCTTTTTTTGTTTTTTTTTTCTGAGCAGTATGTCTCAACAGTGGGCTTAAAATATTCAGTAAATTATGCTGTAAAGTGATGTGCTGTCATCCAGGCTTTGTTGTTCCATTTATAGAGCATAGACAAAGTAGATTGAACATAATGCTTAAGGGCCCTAGGATTTTTAGAATGGTGAATGAGAATTGGCTTCAAATTAAAATCACTGGCTGCATTAGCCCCTAACAAGAGAGTCAGCTGTTCTTTAAAGCTTTGAAGCCAGGTATTGACTTCTCTCTAGCTATAAAAGGCCTAGATGACATCTTCTTCCAATATAAGGCTGTTTTGCCAACATTGAAAATCTGTTGTTTAGTGTAGCTGCCTTCATTACCTTAGCTAGATCTCCTGGACAACTTGCTGCAGCTTCTACATCGGCACTTGCTACTTCACCTTGCACTCTGATGTTATAGAGACAGCTTCTTTCCTTCAACCTCATGAACCAACCTCTGCTAATTTCAAACTTTTCTTCTGCAGCTTCCTTACCTCTCTCAGCCTTCATAGAATTGAAGAGTTAAAGGATTGCTCTGGATCAGGCTTTGTCTTAAGGGGATGTTGTGGCTGCTTTGATCTTCTATCCAGACCATGAAAACTTTCTCCATGTTTGCAATGAGGCTGTATCACTTTCTTATCATTCGTGTGTTCACTGGAGTAGCACGTTTATAATAATTTCCTTCAAGAACTTTTTCTTTGCATTCACAACTCTTGGGTGCAAGAGGCCTAGCTTTCAGACTGTCCTGGCTTTCAATCTACCTTCCTAACTAAGCCTAGTCATTATAAGCTTTTGACTTAAAGTGAGAGATTTGCAACTTCCTTTCATTTGACCACTCAAGAGGCCACTGTAGGCATTAACTGGCCTAATTTCAATATTGTTGTGTCTCTGGGAATAGGGAGGCCACAGGAGAGGGAGACAGGGAATGGCTGGTTGGTAGAGCAGTCAGAACATGCACAACATTTATTGATTAAGTTCACTATCTTATATTGGTTCACCTATCTTATATAGGTTTGTGGCACACCAAAACACTTACAATAGTACCATCAAAGATCACCCATCACGGATCACCAGAACAAATATAATAATAATGAAAAAGTCTGACATATTGCAAGAATTACCAAAATGTGACACAAAGACAAGGAAAGGAGCAAATACTGTTAGAAACATGGCGCCGGTGGGCTTGCTCTACACTGAGATGCCGCGAACCTTCAATTTGTAAAACACACAGTATCTGTGAAGCGCAATAAAGCAAAGTGCAATGAAACGAGGTATATGATCAGGCTCAGGCAATCGCTAGGTGACTTCGTCGGGCGAGTCCTAAGGCTTTTCCAAAGCCTGTTGTTTGCAACAAAATTCAGGCTTGCACACAAAAATCTGATGAACCTGTTCATAACTATTATAATTGACTTCAGATTATTGATTCCACCTGAGTAGCTTTTAACTCTGTGTTTATTAATAGCTAAACAGGAAACTTTCCCTTCTAGCAAAAAAGGACCAGGATGGAATGGTAAACTGTGTCCACTCCAGGTTAGTTAACTTGGCACACCAGCTCTCTCGCACTCTAGATGAGCCACCTAAAAGGAGGACCACCAAAATTCTTATTCTTCATCGCCAACAACTGAAGGCCCCTAAACAAAACCTAAACTCTTTAGTTTCTGCTATTATGGCAAACATACAAGACATTGGAAAAGAGACTGCTACAGATTTAAGTGCTTCAGGCACCTTCAGACCTCCAACGTTCTCCCAGTTCTCAGACAGGGCTCACAGAAAATACAGGAGCTCTGCCCAATCCTCCCTCTTAATCAGCTCGGAGAAACATTTCTCCAGGTTGGGAATGAATCTCTCCCAGTCCTGTCACGGAGCCACACTCCCAATGCTCAACCCCCCTACTCAAGCAGCCCCTGCCCCAGAGTACTAAAACACTTCAAATAGTGGGGCTCTCTAATGAACCTCAAAGAGGTTCCTGTCTCTGAACCTATTCCCTTTTGTTTAGGCCCTTTGAGAAATACACACCCTTTTCTCCTTTGTTCCTCCACTCCCATTTATTAGTCCAAGACTTCTTAGCGAAGTATCATGTTGGAATTTCTCCCCCAAAGGGGAAATAATTCTAGAACTTGACAGTAGTCATCAAATCAGCCAACCAGATGAGTTAAATGACCCTTTGACATTTTTTATTTGTTCCACCTCTGACAGTAGTAGAGATGATTCTGGAAACACTGATGATTTGTCCCTATTGAATCAGCTACCAGCTTCCTTAAGGGCAAAACCTCCAACCAATACTGGCAAAAATTCACAGTGTACCTCCCACCAAGATTCAGATAGATCCCCAAAAATCTCTTCTCAGAATTCATCAATATCGTATAAGTGAAGAAGCCCTTCAAGGCATAAAGTCAATAATAGAAGACTGCAAGGCTCAAGGCTTCATTATTTCTTGTAGTAGCCCCTGCAACTCTCCCATTTGCTGGTGAGAAAACCTAAGGGTCAAGTGTAGAGGTTCGTCTTGGACCTCGAGCAATAGAAAACAGTTATCCCTCAACACCCTATTGTTCCTAAACCTCAAATGTTACTAATATTCATTCCCACTGAAGCAAATTCTTGACTGTAAATGATTTATGCAGTACATCAATTAGTATTCCAGTTGATGAAGCTAGCCAATACCTTTTTGCATTCACTTGGGAAGAAAAACAATTCCCCTGGACAGCAATGTTTCAGGGTTTTTCCAGGAGTCCTTTTTTCTCACAAATCCTGATGGCTGATCTGGATGATATAAATTTCCCTAGGGATCTACTTTGTTGCAACACGTGGATGATTTGTTTCTTTTCTCTCCTTTTCAAGCTTCCTCATAAGAAGACAGTGTCTACTTGCTAAAGCTTTTAATCTTGAAGGGATATAAGATTGCCAAAGAAAAGTTGCAGCTTGTCCAAACCTTGTTTCAATATTTAGGGCATTTTATATCACAACAAGAGCTATACCTAGTTCCAGATAGACTTCATGGTGTCCCAAGTTTCCCCAAACCCCAAACTAAGCACTGACTGCTCGGTTTTCTTGGGCTACTTTGTTATTGCGAAAATTGGATTCCAAATTTCTCTCTTATGGCCAAACCTCTGTATGTTTTACTAAACAATAACAACCGTGACCTAATATTATGGGAAGAACCAGTTACATAGCTTTTAAGGCCTTAAAGGAGAGTCTGATGAACCCACCTGCCCTTGGGCATCCCAAATGGAAATCAGATTTCCTTTTCCCTTTTGGTATATGAAAAGGAAGAGGCTATCCCTGGGGTATTTACCCCAAAACACAGGGACCACCATTGGCCCATAGGGCATTGTAGCCAGCAACTGGAGCCTGTGCCACTGGGATACCACCTTTGCCTTAGAGCCATTACAGCCACTGCCCTTTTGGTTAAGGGCTACTGAGAAAATCATTGTGGGATCTTCTTTAACCATTTTTGTACCTCATGAAGTAGAAGCCCTCCTGAATTCTCATCATACTCAACATTTCTAAGTCAGCCAGCTCACTTCCTATGAAGTCCTTTGGTTAACTGCTCCTCACATAACTTTGGTTTTTTTTAAAAAAATATTTATTTATTTATTTTTGGCTGTGTTGGGTCTTCGTTGCTGCACGCGGGCTTTCTCTAGTTGCGGCGAGCAGGGGCTAGTCTTCGTTGTGGTGCACGGGCTTCTCACTGCGGTGGCTTCTCTTGTTGCGGAGCGTGGGCTCTAGGCGTGCGGGCTTCAGTAGCTGTGGCACGTGGGCTCAGTAGTTGTGGCTCATGGGCTCTAGAGCGCAGGCTCTGTAGTTGTGGCGCGTGGGCTTAGCTGCTCCGCGGCATGTGGGATCTTCCCGGACCAGGGCTCCAACCCATGTCCCCTGCATTGGCAGGCGGATTCTTAGCCACTGCGCCACCAGGGAAGTCCCCACGTAACTCTTTTACGTTGTAATAACCTTACTCTGGCTACCCTTCTCCTCTCCCTCTGTGATGAAGTCCCTCACCACTGCTTAATGCTGATGGGTCACCTCCTGACTCCGCCTGGTGATTTTCAGGAAATTCTTTTGGGTAAGGTTGACTTCTCATGGTTCATTGATAGTTCTTATTCAGAAGGTGACAATGACAAATATTGTGCTGGGTATGCTATTGCAACTCCTTTTGATGTTGTTACCTATGGCTACTTCAGCCCTGTGGTTCATATGGTTACTCAAAAGTGATCTCCATAGGTTACAATCTTACACGAGCTCGTAATTTAGCCAAGGACAAAACTGTCAATATTCATACTGATAGTAGATATGCTTTTGGAATAGCTTGTGATTTTGGAATGTTGTGGGGAGAGCATGGCTTCTTTACTTCCAGTGGAAATAAAATTTAAAATGATCCCTATGTTCAGGAATTATTGGATGCAATGTTTTAGCTATTGATAAGATTCTGAGGCATTCTAAACGTGACTCTTTGGAAGCTGAGGGAAATCACCTTGCTGACATTTCTGCAAGGAATGCTGACCTTAACGGAACTGAAAGAAGTCAAACCTCTGTCATGGTCCAAAGGGATATTTCCCCAAATGATAACATAGCGAAACTGGCTAGAGAAGCCCAACAACTGGCCTCAGAAAAAAGAAAAGCAAGATTGAAAAGTCAACAGTTGTTGGTTTGATAAAAAGAGAAAGCTCTGATTTGGACCAAATAACAACCCAGTCCTACTAGAGATCTAAAATTCCCACTAATCACCATTGTACATGCATTAAACCATTGGTCTACTGGCAAAAAGATAGCATCCATGAATCAATAGCAGTGAGGAAACATTAACAAGGCCACAAAAAGTGCCTACCTCACTATTCCACTTATCTGAAATACAACCCAGGGAAGCCTGTTTGTACTGCCCCTGGACATTTTAAACCTCCTAATGGACCATTTGAGGTCTGCTAAATGGATTTCATACAACTTCCTCCATCTCATGGAGATAAATATCTTTCAGTCACGGTCTGTATGTTTCACACTGGACTAAAGCCTTCCTTTGCAGACAGGCTACTGCCTCTTCTGTGGCTCAAGTCCTTTTGGAAAAGATTCTCCCTACCTGAGGAACTCCTCTCGAACTTCACAGTGATTGAGGAATTCGTTTTGCTCGTCAGGTCCTTTGACAAGTCTGCACTGTTTGGCTGGTTTTACTTCACTGTGCTTATCGCCCTCAATGCTCTGGTTAGTCAAGTGCACTAACGGCATTATTAAGACTCAACGGCAACATGTGTAGAAACCCTCCAAATACCTTGTCCAAAAGTTTGCCATTGATCCTTCTAAATCTTAGATCCACTCCTTTTGGAATTCACAAACACTCGCCCTTTGAGATAGTCACAGGACACCCAAAGCTCTTCTTGGCTTCTGCTTTTTGCTGAGCCAAGCCAATAAAAGGAGAGATACTCTCATACTGATTCTGTTAAAAATAATCGTGTTTTTTGTAGAGCAACCTTTTCACAGCGTGCTCTCTGGGGACAAAGACCTTAAGCATCACACCTTACAGCCTGGATAGTTTGTCTATTGGAAGAGATATCTCCAGAAAGACTATCTTCAGTCTTTCTGGAGAGGCCCCTATCAAGTACTGCTAACCAACACTTGCGCTGCCAAACTCCCGGGAATAGACTCTGGGATTCATGTGACAAAGAAGGCTTCCAAATCCTGATTGGACTTGCACATCATCTAGTGACATGAAAGTAAATATCTCCTGGAATTGAAGCATACAATATTTGATGAGACAACTTTCCCAAGATATCCAGATCAGGTCTGTCAGAAGTTTCTTTCCAAACCTTGATGATGACATAACACTTCAGATAATCTCCAGAGTCTATTATCTTTGTAACATAGACTTCGGATTAAAAAAATGCTCGAGAGGTCTCTCTCCTACCCCTCCTTGTTACTCAAATATGATCTCATTACGATTCCAATCTGTGCACTTTCTCTCCAACATGGGACACTATACCCAGGAAAGGCCCTTCCTGACGTTAAGGGACAAAAAGCTGATGAAACCAGAAGACCTGACTCTTGATCAGCGATACTTTCATAGAAAGGTCTTGATCAAGAGGAGAAAATATAAAAAATTAATAAATAGAAACCTCAATTACATAGAGTCAGGAGACCAGAAGGGGGAGCGCTCGTGCCTTGTGACAACAGGCAGAGCCCAACAGGAAGAAGAAAGACTCCTCTTCTCTCCTGGCAACAACTCAGCCAGTGAACAGCCATGGACTCTTCATTTACTACAGCCTTCCCAACTTCATTTTCTCCTCTATAAAAGAGTTCTTCTCCCGTTGTTCTATGGGGAATTGCACGTAGCTTGCCCTGGTTGCAGATTCCAAGCTGCAATTCTCTGCTGATCCTGAATAAACCCATTTTCACTGGAGAAATGACTGGCAATCTATTTGTTTTAGGTCAACATCTCTCAGTTCACAGGGCTATTGTGGGGATGGAAATAGACAACATGTGAGGAAACCATGTGCAAATTACAAAGTGTTAAATGTAGGTCAAATGATGGTGGGGTCAACACATGGCCTGTCCAAGAACAGTTGAAACACATCCATGTGCCTGCTCCTCCTCTGATGAGTTCTCTGCTTGACTTACCTGGGCCTTCCTGAACGTAGTCAGCCATGGGCCCTGTCACTGTGGCGATGTCGATATCGGCCATCTTGGAGCTCAGGGTGATCTCCCAGAAGTCAGCGGGGCTGCTGCAGTTGCTGCTCCGGTCCCCAGTGTACTCCTGTCCGGAGGAGCACAGCCCAGGTCCGTTACACCTCTGGCACCCTGTGTTCCACTGAGCCACCCCAGGTATGAGGATAACAGGCCATGGCTGAACCAAGCCCCCCGGCTGCCTTTCACGCACCTTCTCATAAAAGAGCCTCTCGAGCCGCCCGTCCTCCTTCTTCGGGGACAGCCAGCGCCCGCACAGGAACAGGAACTCGTCCTCGTTGGTGTCGTTCCAGATCTCCACCTTCTCCACGTACCAGTCTGCACACAATTTGGTGTTGTCGTGGCGGAGCTTGATCTTGTAGATGACACCCAGGTCAGCAGCCTCGATGATGAAGGTGTCGGCCTGGGGAGTCCAGATGTGTGGACTTGGGTGGCGGGGCACTCCCCACCTCCACCCACTCCAACCCCATCCATCCAGTACCTTCCATCCCCCTCAACTGTTGGGCTGAACAGACCCTTTCTAGCCAGGAGCCTTCCAGGCCCAAATCCCTAACGCAGAGAATTTGGTATTCCAAGGCCTCGCTTCCACAATGGCCCCGTTTTGCAGTCCGGCTCCTCTTGGGATAAGCCCTGTGGGTGTTTGGAATACGGACCCTGACGAGCTGTGTGAGTGGGGTGCTCAGCCTGGTACCTGGACATCCTTAGTTATGCTGAGTATTGGCTTGAGGTCAGGTGGGAGGCTGGACGGTAAGAGCTATGGAAGAGGTGAAATCTTTCTGAATGATGAGAGGGGGCTTGAAATTCCCAGGGGAAGCTGGCAGCTGGAGGAGCCAGGTCAGGCGGCAGGAGTGCAGGCAGAGAGGGGAGAGGCTGTGGCGGGGGCCAGGCTGGGAGAGCACGGGGCGTATCACCTGGACTGTGGGTTCATGAGGGATTTTGTCCGGGGTGTGGCACTGGCCCCTCTGTGCCCCTGATTTTATCTTTAGTGATGTGACATTGCACTCTTGGGTGCTTGCATTCTTTTAGGATTGCTCAGTGAGATGTGCAGTTCTAGAAGTGGGGTCAAAACACAGCCGGCAGGAGCCTGGGGAGGGGGAAGAGGGAGAGCTGACCCTGAATGACACCCACTTCCCTTCTGAAAGATATGCTAAGTCCCTGTGCTGAGTGCTGGGAACCCAGGGATGATAGGACACGCTGGGCTCCTCCTCAGGACAGCCCAGGTGGTGGGAACAACCACCTGCGTGAGGACTAGGGGCAGGGCTGGCAAGACTTGCCAGGTGGAGGCATTAGGCTGAAGTTGGGGGGCTGGGCCTTCTAGGCAGCCAGGGCAGGGCAGGCTGCGGGCTGAGGAAAGTGCGGGTGGATGGTGTGATGCTGATGGCGGCTGTGGGCCTGTGCAGGCCTTGGGGCACTGGCAAGTGGCTGAGTCCATTAGAGCAAAAATGGGTACACCTTACGACACAGCAATTCCACTTTGCATCTGTCCTGGGGGGACACCTTCATACGTGCACAAGGATGCTTATTGCAGGATATCTTTTTACAGTGGAAAATTGGGACCCACCTCGGTGTCCACAGTGCTTAGGGAATGGTAAATAACCATGGCAATGTCGTGTGTGGAATGTTATGCGTGCAGTGGTTACAAAGAACAAGACGACAACATCTGTGTTTGACTCTCCTGACACATAGATTTCGAAGATACTCCATTGCATGCAAAAAGCACGCATATAGGATGATGCCTTTTATGTAAAAAGTCAAAACCACAGAGCAGCACTCTGTATTTCCTATGTGCGTATGAGCACAGATGCAGAGAAAAGGCTTGGAAAAAAGTGGAGACAGGAGAAAGTGTGGAGCATTCTGGAAACTGGGGCCCAGGGGGACATTCTATGCAGGCTGGCTAGGCAGGCAGTGAAGGTTTGTGAATCCCATGAAAGGCTCAGACCAGATCTGGGATCGGTGGGGAGCTTGACAGGTTGAAGTGAGGGAGTGACTCGGCCACCTTTGGAAGGGTTAATTGGGGACAGCTGGAGGATGGATTGGATTTCAGGGGCCTGGAGCAGGGAGACGAGACTGGCTCACTAAGCAAGGTGCAATAAGGAAGGGCTGAGTGGTGACAAAGTTGACCGGGCTGATCTGAGAGTTATTTAGAAGAGATCCTCTCCACGACTCTCCAAGATTGATTGGATATGGGTGGGAAGGGAGTGCTGATAGGGAGAGGGGTGTCCAGGTGACTCCTAGATTCTGGAGCAAATAAGTAGAGAAGTGGAAGCTTTTAGATGCTCAGCAGTGAACTTAAAGTCCTAACTCATCAGTGACTGAGCCAGAAGTAGCTGCAGCTCCTCCAGTGGGACATCAACACAGGAGGGAAGGAAGAGAAAGGGATGAGGCAGAGACTTTTCTTGTGATGTCATAATTGCTAAGAGAGAAAAAAATCTGAATCTAAATACAGAGGAGAATGGATTGCATCACCTTCATTTATACCTTCATTCGTTTATTCACTCAAAAAATATTTATGCGCCTACTCTGCTAGGCCCTGTGGATTTAGCCACGAACGAGCGACCTGTCATCCGTATGGCGCACGCTGCTGTCTGATGGTGCATTTTCCAGGCACTGTGATGAGCTACAGGGAAGGTGGGCTCTCCCAAGCCTCAACAACAGCCAGCACTAACAAGGAGCTAGCTTCATGCCAGGCATGGTTCTAGGCACTTCACATGTTTTAATTCAGTGAACTTATTTTATGGTGGAGGAAACTGAGGCACAGAGATGCTAGCGAACTTGCCCAGGATCACACAGCTAGTCAGTGTCAGAGACAGGAGCTGAACGCATGTGATCTGGCCCCAGCCGCAGGTCTGGCCACGCCTGCGCCGCATGGCATGGCCACGTGCCAGAGCAGCATATGTGAGTCAGCCTGATAATAACGTCCCTACTTCAGAGTCAGGCACACCACATGAGTCACTTGACCTCCTTGTTATTCTATTTTTCCAAAATGAATAGACCTCCAATTAGCTACCTTGTAAGTGTGGTAAACAACTATATTGTGTGTGTGTTATAAATTTTTTCTCCCTGATACAAAGCGCTCTTCTATCTCTTGTTCAGTTTTTCAGTTCAGGCGTCTAAGTAGCTATTCCCATTCCAGAAGCAGTAAACCAAAGCTAAAGGTAATGGGGTCATATTTGGATGATAGAGCAAAGGCAGCCCTGGGGCCTGACTCCTCCCAGACCTCGAGGTCAGGCTGGGGCTCCTTCCAGGGGGTCTGGCTCCTGGGGTTACCCACCAGCTGCAGACCTGCTTAGTGACACCTGCTCTTCTTGGCCCAGAGCTACTTTCCTCCTCACCAAGTTGCGAATGTTTCAGCACTAAAGGTCATGCCTGGCTGGGGGTCGGGCTTAAGGAGACCCCTGATAAACACCCGCTGGTTGATGTGGGAATCTCCCCAGGCACTCGGACACAGGGAGGGCTGCAGACTCAGTTAGAGCCAATCACCTTGCTTTCATCCCCACAGCTGTAGCCTGGTCTGGGGGTTTCGGCAGATTTCGGTGAACGGAGGGGGAAGAGAGGCCGAGGGACAGTGAATGGGGAAGGCGGCAGGGGCACCTTCCAGAGAGGGGATCTCTGGCGGGGAGAGGGAGGCCAAGCTGGTGGGAAGGCAAGTTTGGTCGGATATCTTCTTTTTTGTAAAACCACTGTTAGGTCAGAGCTGGCAGGGCCTTGGACACCATCCAGTGGGGTGGTTTTCAAGGCTTTTCCGTAGCCACAGAGACCCTTGCTTAATAGAGGGCTTTCTTGGCCCTCCAATAGATAGGCCAGGTCAGAGTGGACCCGTGCGGGAGGAGTGGCTGCCCGTCTGCTGCCCCTACCCTTCTGTGGCTCCCGTGCTGCCCAGCCTCGGTGCTGCCCAGGACTCTGCACAACAGTTTAGCTGATTCACATCAGCCTCCTTATTTCACAGATGAGGAAACTGAGGCCAGAGATGCTCAGCCACGTAAGGAGTGGATGGCAGAACGAGGCCTCCAGACCCCTAGTTCAAGCTGCTGTCCGGGCAACACCGCCACTCCGCAGGCGCTCACCACTCCATGCTCGTGACCCACTGCAGTGAGCTGGATTCTTTGAAGACAACCCAGTCCTCAAAGCCCCACCCCTACTCCACTTGCTCAAGCCCCACCCCTACTCCACATGCAGGACCCTGCGTAGGCTGAGAGAAGGGGAGCAGACTCTGTGGGGGGCAAATGCCCACATAAGGGTGCATGACATCCCGCAAAGTTCCAAGACAAGAAGGGCTGGCCCCTTTCATCGCCACCCCCCATAATGATAACGCGACACGGAGGAGAGGGGCGGGGTAACTCGGCGGGCTCCGCCTACCGTTCCTCTCTCGAATTTGTTGGTGCGGTTCTCTGACTTGCCGAGGTACCGCTCTCCCGTGTCCCCGAGGTCTCCATAGATGGTGATGTAGACCTTGGCGTCCGTCCCTGCCCCGGGAACGTTTCCTGTGAAGATCTGCACCGAGTACAGCACAACTGGGTGGGCAGCCGGACAGACAAAGGGAAGAAAGGGATGGCATTGTTTAGGTTTGGGGGAACTGGATTTGTAGGCGGTATTCAGCTTGTGGCCCGGGACTCCAGGAGAACTGAGTGTCCTCCTTTTGTCTGTTACGCACATTCTGCTACAGGTCGGAGTGGCTTCACCAGTGGGAAGTTTACCTCTAAGAGACCCAAGGGATGGAGACTTTTCCAGCCCCCTCAAACCATCCACCCCTCCAGCTGCTTACAGCTTCCGGGGGAAAGACTCAGGAAACTGCCTGACACACATGCACACCGTGGTCACTAAATCTATCTACCGTGACACACTGACAGTAAGGTGCCTTCCCATGTGAGGGTGACCGGTATCAGTGCCAGATCCTTCTAAACGGTTTATGGAAAAAATCAAATATTTTTGAAAGAATAGCTTCCCCTCAGTGTCTTTCGTATTTTCATTTACTCTTCAACCAGCCTGCCCCCAGCACTCCAGGGAAACCCCCCTCACCAAAGCCACAGTCACTGCCATCCACTCCTTTATCTCCTATGGCCTTTGGAAAGGGCTCAATAAATACTGGTGTGACAGTTATTAAAAGTTATTCAGGAAAATGAAACTAAACACTGTCTTGTTTTTGTTTTGCTGCTATACACTCATCAGGGAAGAACAAGGTAGCCCCTTTCCCAATCCGCACCCCAGGAGGGAAAGGCAAGGCTTTGGTTTTAGGAAGGCTGAGATTCTTTGTCTCCTCTCCATATTCCTTTATCCTCGGGGCTTTGGAGTTTCAGGCCAGGGAAGAAGGGACTTAGCTGGATTATCCCCAAGGGGAAGGAGGAAAGTTGTGGCTTTGAGGTGAAGGCGGAAATGGTCCAACTGGGAAGAAGGTCAGTTTCCCCAGCCTGGGAGCAGGTGAGGGTTAGAGAGTCCCTATGGGTGGTAGGAAATCCTCACCTGCACAAAGGGGCCCAATAAGGAGACAGCTGCCTGGCTTATCTGGGGACTTGAAGCAAGGAGGCCTCCAGACTGAAGAGAGGGTCTTTTGGGCTTCCCTGGTGGCACAGTGGTTAAGAATCCGCCTGTCAATGCAGGGGACACGGGTTTGAGCCCTGGTCCGGGAAGATCCCACATGCCATGGAGCAGCTAAGCCCGTGTGCCACAACTACTGAGCCTGCGCTCTACAGCCTGCGAGCCACAACTACTGAAGCCCGCGTGCCTAGAGCCCGTGCACCGCAACAAAGACAAGCCACCGCAATGAGAAGCCTGCACGCTGCAATGAAGAGTAGCCCCCGCTCACCGCAACTAGAGAAAGTCTGCACGCAGCAACAAAGACCCAAAGCAACCAAAAATAAATAAATAAATAAATTTATTTTTTTAAAAAAAAGAGAGAGAGAGAGAGGGTCTTTTGACAAAGCCAGGGTCCATGGAGAAGCATTGCTGGCCATCCAGAGAGACGAAACCTGCATGTCGGCGGGGAGCAAGCAGCAGCAGTGTCACCGAGTGGCAGGAGACCACAGGTGTAGGTTGTTCCCACCTAGACTAAGGGCCAGGCCCCTGATGTGAGCCTCAGGATTTTTATGAGACCCTAGAAAAGGGGATGCCCCCTCCTTGCAGTGACTGAGATGGGCTTTCTTACCAACCCTTGCAAGTGGGCTCAAAACCACATGTAATTAAATGTAGGAGAGTAAGGTGACGTGAGCTGCTCTTACCGGTTGGTATGGAACACGCCCATGCCCAGAACACGGTTCCTATTATTACCCTCATTTTCCCTTGGATTCCACAGCATTATTCTTTCCTGCTCTCCTTCTGCCTCTCTGACTGTTCCCTGAGCAGCTTTATAGGTTCCTGATCGTCTGCCTACCCTCGGATGCCCACATCTCCCAGGACAGTCCTCTTACCCGGCATGCTCCGGGTGTTGACGTCTGTGAGTTCCCCACGGCTGCATCTCCAGCCCAGTTCCCTCCTGTGCTCTGGACCCACACCCCCATGTCCACCTTGACTAGACCACAGAGCACAAACTCACATCCAATCCTGAACTCCGCCCCCTCCCTCCGTCCCCTTTCCCACCCTCCCTTCTCTGCCGCCCCACCCAGCACTGTGCTGGCTAAACCGCCTTGGTGCACTGCTCTCACAGGCCTGTCCCCTCAAGGACAGGAACCAGCACCCCCACCTTGCTCGGCTCAGCTCAGAATCTGGCCAGCATTTCACGTGCGCATTAAACAAATCCTCTCGTGTCGAAAAGAGTCAACATCTCCCACGCCTGTCTGGCTAATACTGACATGAGGTAACATTAGGAATCTTGCCACGGTTTAGACACGACAGTCGACTGTCCCCACCCCCCTCATTTTCTCTCCCCATCCATTTGCTGGCTGTGCGCTCAGCCCTGCTTCACACCTGGGCGGGACCTCTTCTAGGAGCCCTCATCCCAGAGCGGGGTGCTGTGTCCCCAGGGCTGCGATTAAATGGCCTTCCTGCCCCTTTCTCCCCACCCCCGACCCCCCGCCACTCTCTCCAGTCCTTTGGGAATTAGGAAAACTGATTCAGCGTCCGGGTGCTGAGCAATGTGGTCATGCAGTCAAATCCTACTATTCCTGGATCTTCCTCCCTCCCTATCCCACCAAGGCCACACAGCTCTCTGTGGAAAGATGTTTCCCTAGAAACACCACCAAGCACAGAGAGGGTCTGTGGCATGTGATTAATACAGAACAGCCAAGTGTGCCACCGGGCCAGCTTTCCTGGGCATCCTCTGGGATCCAAGGAGAAAAGGGAATTATCCACCAGATTCAATAGCAAAGCAAATTTGGAGAAAGGGATATGGGTAGGGAAAGGCATGCTATTGAGGAAACACTTGTTTTTTCTCTCTGAAGCAAATGGCAACTCAGACTACAGGAAATGTGAGAGCTATAGCAGAGGCTCAGCTGAGGCTGAGGGCTGAGCCTGGAGCAACACCACCCAGCAAGAAAAGGGAGAACGGCACTCAGGGGCCGGCCAGAGAGGTAAGAAGAGAACCAGAAAATGGTAGTTCAAAAGCAAAGGAATGAGAGCAAGAAGTGTGTGGTCAGGCTGGGGCAATTCAGGCAGAAAAAACCTCATCAATGAGAACAAGCAAACTGGTGCATACAGAAAAGAAACCCATGACCTTGGACACTGAAGCTGCACCTAGCCCCTGAGAACAAACACACCGCAGCTCCAGTTCTGTACAAAGCCAGGATGCTATTTGATTCATACTCGGTTGGGACAGCTGGATCCAGCAAGAGCAGAGAGGACCAAGCCCTGCAGATTAGTAGCCAAATTAACTAAGCAAGGGAGCGAACAAGGACCAGTACAGTCCAGGCACAGGAGGGCACACATTTGGATGTATGATCACACTGTCAGACCGGGAAAGGATTTGCGCACAAACCTCGGAGTGAGATAGCTGAGTACCTTTGAAGAATAGCCCTGCCATTTATTAGCTGAGTGAACTTCGGCAGGTTACGTAACCTCTGTGAGCCTCAGTTGCCCTCTCTATGGAGTGAAGATAATTATAGACTCTACCTCCTGGGTGCAAAGGCTCCGCCCAGCACAGGGCAGGCGCCCTACAAGGGAGGGCTCTGCTGACAGTGTTGAGGGCGATCACACCACACTTACTGTCCAGAGGCTCTTCCACTTCCTTGTAGACTTGCCTTAAAGACCCATCTTTCATGTATTTCTCAGTGAAGATATCATAAGGGACCAGTTCTCGAATGGTCTTCTTGTCGTCCTCTGAGGTGGCAAGCCATCGATCACAAGGGAAGGTCAAGGTCTCTGTGCCCTGGGATGAGGAGGAAGGAGGAAACTGAGCCCTTAATGTGGAAACTGCCAACTTCAGTCATTCGTCACCATGTCAACACTCATGGGGACCAACCAAGGACAGGGGTGATGGAGCCCTACTGATAATACAAAAGCCACAGAGGAGCCCCACCCCCACCCGGCCTGCCCCAATTCCGGCAGATCCAGTCTTACTTAAAGCACTTTCCACACCATGTCAGGGGTAGGCTCTTGAAGGTGGAGTTCCCTGAGTCACTTAAAAATAGATATCTGAACCCCATCCCAGAGACTCAGACTCAGCAGGAAAGGGGAGGAAGCTCTGTTTTTTTTAAACTGCTCCCAGCTCCCAGCTCATACCACAGCCATGACTGACAGCTGCTTCCTAGGTTTAGAATTTCGTGGTTTTGGAATGTTTTCCAAGTTGGTTAGGTGGGTTTCTTTGTCTGAGTTGACCTTGAGTTGCAGGAAGGGCACACTTGGTCACTCACTGGTAGTATGGCTTTGGGGGTGGGGAGCAGAGACATGGTTGCCCAGACCCTCCTCCTTGACCCATAAGCCAGGTTCTAAAAGATTCTGCCTTGGACCTGAGTTAGTTCCTGCACTCGGAGTGAACTGGCTGAATTTTCCTTAGATGATTTTATCTCAACTTAAAAAGGCTACCATTTCTCACAAAGAATCTGTCCTTAATCTCTTCCGAAAAGGGACAAAAGAAACAGCAGGACAGATCAGTCAGAAACTCACATCTTTATCTGGGAGGATCCTGCGGATGTCCACGTGGGAGCAGTGCCAACCAGGATTTATGCCCGTATTATCATGGCCAATCCGAATTTTTTCAATGATTTCTCCCACGTCTTCTAACTTTGGAAAGGAGAAAATGTACCAGATGTTGGCTGAAAGGTCCTGGAAAGTACAACTTCAGCAAAACCCTGCCTCCCCAGGGCATCCACCCTTGAGTCCCTTTGAACTTCCTGGGGTCACTTTCTCCCAGTATGTTCCCTCCTGTCCAGTCAAGCCAGCCCCCTCCCTCCCCTACATATGCCCTGCTCATCCCTCCCTTCCTCCCCCAAAGCTTAACATCAGCCTAGACTTCAGAACTCAGTTCACTCAAGCTCTGGGAGGCTGCCCCCCCCCTTTTCATGGTGGAGCCCAGCTCCTTGTCTTCTAGCAGTGGCTTAAGAACTGACTGGGGGGTATCAGAAGATGAGTTCTAGTTCTGCACATGCCCTTTCTTACCACCCTTACCTTCTCCTTGGCCCCCAAGAGCCCCCTTCATCTCCAGCCACTCCTCTTCTATAGCTCTCAAATTCCAGTCCCTCAAACTCTACATTCTCTTGTCACAGGGCCTTTGCACATGCTCCCCCTGCCCCTTCCCTTTTCTCTTCTTTACCTAAACCAGTGTTTGTTCAACCTCATCATTCAGGTCTCAGCTCAAGGATCACTTCTTCAGGGAACCCCCTTGACCACCTTAAGAAAGTCAAATCTCTTCAGGTTAGGGTCTGACAGCACCCCATAACCACCCCCCACAGCAGTTCTCAGAAGTTCGCATTTACCTGTGTGATAAAGAAGGTGTGATACCTTCTTCTCTACAACTGAAAGCCACAAGGGTAGGCATCACATCTGTTTTGCTCATCACTGCATCCCCAAAGCCCAGAACCTAGATTCTCAATAACTACTGGCTGGAAGGATGAAAGAATGATTGTTTCCTCATTTGAAAAATGGGTATGACAAAGTCAGCTGGGTTCTCTCACATGCAGTGCTGAACCTTAACCACCAAGGTATGTATGAACATCCCCTTGAATGAAAAAGCTGATTACGTGCGTGCCACAGTGAGTCCCTGAAATTCAGGAGCTATGATCTCCCGTCTCTCCTGCCTGGAGCCTATGGGCATAAGGTGCAAGGGAGGAACTCAGTCAGGAGTGACTGATCCCCAGATTCTTCCCTCGGAGCCCTCTAAGGAAGCAGGGAGGTGGCCAGACACAAGGCAAGGCAGCCACTCAGCTGGCACCTGTCTCCCCGGCTCTCTCTCTCTGCCAGGCTGCCCTCCATCATCCCACCAGGTCCCACTCCAGGGCCTCTCCCAGTTCTCATGTGTCATATTCTCTTCTGAAACGGTGCTGTATGTATCAGTTCACACCCTGCCTCAGCCCTATGGGGATCTGAGCAATCACAGGTGGATATAAACAAGGAAGTCGGGGTAAAGGGAAAAGAGGGTAGGGAAATATGGTTATACCTAGGTGCTCTGGCTCATGGTTGGTCCACGGAATTCAGGCCTTTTG
Organism: Neophocaena asiaeorientalis asiaeorientalis; assembly: GCF_003031525.2. Lineage (NCBI taxonomy): Eukaryota > Metazoa > Chordata > Mammalia > Artiodactyla > Phocoenidae > Neophocaena > Neophocaena asiaeorientalis. The sequence continues at coordinate 2,480,260 of NW_020185329.1, forward strand.
CTTTGGCAGTTGGGGGTTAAAGAGGGTGTGCAGACTTGAGTTTCCTGGTAGCAACTGTGCAAAGCTACCTGCCTGGCCTGCTCCATCAAGGTCTCAGTGCTACAAAGAGACGGCTCCAGGATGGATGAGAGCTCCCGATGAGTGAATGGCATCTGAATGAGTGATTGAGTCATTCATCAAATGCAAAGCCTCTATAACTCTAGACAGATGTGGCCTGGGAAGGAACTAGAACAGCTCCCACCGCTGCATACCCTCCACACACACACGCCCACAGTCAGCAGCCATGGGAAGGCCCATCAGCACTGCTTGAGAAACCTCCCCCTATTCCCACCCCACGTCCATCCTTCCCAGTTGCAGCCCTACGAGCTGTGTGATCTAGACAAGGCACTTGACCTTCCAGGTCTCAACTGCCTCATCTATCAAATAGGAAGATTGCTCAGCTGAAGGCAGAGGCATGGGCAGAGCAACCCTTCGAGGTCACTCCTACATCTAAGATTGCAGACGTGCTTCTTCTTGTCAGTGATTCTCTCCTTCCAAGTGACCAATATGGCGCCACATTGCTGGAGACGCCCTGAGTTAACAAGATGCTATAACTGTCATTGCTTCTGCTGCCCGGCAGCTCCGCTTCAACTCCCCGCTGGCCAGCTCACCCATGCATCATCAGAGAAGTGGTGTCCCCCACGAGTCCCCGGGCTTTCTGAATCATTAAACGGAGACCAGTGATTTCACAGGGCCTTATCCTTTGGCAACAGGAGAAACAGGAAGCTACGGGTGAGATCGTGGCTCACAGAACCTGCACTCAAGGACGCTGAGCTGCCAGGCAGCTGGCGAATGGGATCGTTTGCCAGCCTAACTCTTGGAATGGTGACTTGGGACACCGAGTGCTGAGGACAAGGTTGGCACGTGGGAAGTGCTCAGTAATTATGAGCTATTGTTATTTTCCCAGCCGATCCGTGTGTCTGAGGACGAGGCCACGGAGAGAGGGTGGGTCTTGCTCATGAGTTAGAGGCTGAGCAGAACCAGAACGCAGGGTTATGGGCTCGCAACCCAGTGCTCCACCTCTTATCTGAAGATCAACTGGAAAAGAGAAATGGAGAGACAGGGACACAAAGCGATCTCATTTGTTCCTAAGCTCTCATACATGCAGCTCCCAGATAGATTTGAAAAGAAATAAGATAGCAACAAATTGCTGGCAACTTATAGCTGCCCATTAGGCGGACTTCATTAATAAAACTCCCCAGAAGCCATGCTGAGGTGTAATCACAGCTCGGGCCCCTGACGGCATCAGGCTTGCATGACGCACACGCCTTGACATCTCGGGTGGGTGAAGTGTTGCTCTGTGTGCGTAGATGAATCACCCTTGAATTTTCCTTGTTAAAAAACTCCACCAAGGCGGCGCAGTGGTTGAGAGTCCGCCTGCTGATGTGGGGGACATGGGTTCGTGCCCCGGTCCGGGAGGATCCCACATGCCGCGGAGCGGCTGGGCCCGTGAGCCATGGCCGCCGAGCCTGCGCGTCCGGAGCCTGTGCTCCACAACGGGAGAGGCCACGGCAGTGAGAGGCCCGCATACTGCAAAAAACAAACAAAACTCCACCAAGGTGGCAAACTTCCCAGAAGTGCTGACTGCTCCCAGAGAAGGTGGGGAGGGGAAAGGGAGTCCCCCAGGGCAGACACAGCCCGAGGAAGAAGGAAGGGGCTCTGGACTTTGTTTCCCACCAGAAAGTAAGGGGCACATCTGAAAAGGTCCCCACTACCTGGCTCCCATCTCTCGTCCTTCAGAGTCATCCCCTTTAGGTCCTGCTCCATCTCGTCCTCTACCCAAGTCGCATCACTCTCCTCCTGTCCCCTCTGGCCAAACCTCAAGCCACTTGCTGTGTTGACTTCCACCTCTGGCCGTGATGTTCCCCTAGCTAGGAATGCCTTCCCTCCCTGTTCCCGCTTATGTCCACTTTCAGGTCCAGCTCAAAACCACCACTTCCAGGGAGCCCTCTCCCATCTCCGAGCACCTATAGCAGTCTCAGCCAGCCCCGCTGCTTGCCCTCATCACCATGGACTAGTCTACTACAGCGGCTAAGAGCACATATTGCGAGCCAGTCCTCTTGGCTTTGAATCCTGCTTCCACTATGCTTTGGTCGTGTGATTTCATGTAAGCTACTAAACTCTGTGCCTCATTCCTACCCCCAGGATCAGTTACTATGATGATCGCCAGACTCTCTCACTAGCCTCGTGTGAGATCTGGAGTTCCCCAGCTGGACTGCAAGCCCCTTGCAGGCATAGTCTGGGTCCTCTTCTTCCCTTGTCTCTCCCACCCCACCTGGCACGCGGTGGAGTGCACAGGGAGGCACGGGACTGAGTGCAGAGAATACCAAGGTGTGGATGTGGTGACATACATCCACAGTAACCGTCGAACGACTCTCAGGCCAGAGTTGAGGGGGAGCCGAGGAATATACGGATGCTCTTTTGTATATGAGAGGATTGGCCGTAGCTTAGCAGACGAACGGGAGACAATTGTATGACGAGGAAGCCTGGAAGCCGGCTCTCTCCACGGGTCTCTGTTGTTGGTAGCACTGGAGATGGCCCCAATGGAACTGGAATTGTGCTTCTAGCTCCCTAAGCCCCATGCACTCATGATCGCCTTTGATTCAGACACTAGTCCTGGAAGGGCAGGTTCACTGTCCTCCTGGCTATTCAGATGCACTGAGGCTCAGAGAGGTTGGATGAACTGCCTGTCTCCCTCACTCACAGCAGTGCATCAGAGGGAAGGCACATGTCAGACTCTGGACAAAGGGCTCCTTCTTGTCTTCTGGTCCATCCCGCCCCCAGTCCTGGCTCCCCCGGCTGCCTGCCAGACCCAGGTACCTCCATTATGAAGCGGGAGGCGGACTTCCTCTCAAAGAACAGCTTCTGCTCCCTCTTGTTGGTGCATAGGTACTTCTGCTGGGTGCACACAGCATCGCAGCCATAGATGATGATGAAGATGTTTGCGTCTGTCCCAGCGGCAAAGACATCACTGGTGTAGAGGGTGATCTCGTAAGGGACAACTAAGGGTGGGGGACAGAGGGCAAAGTCAGAGGGGAGGTGAAAACAGGACACAGGCAGGTCAAGTTCTTCACGAGCACCACCACCCCAGATGGTCCCTTCACTGGGAGCTGCTACCCAGGGACCTGAACCTTCACATGGTTGCCTAGCAACCACAGGGTGAGGGGAGGTGTTTTGTCATGCCTAGTGCCCACAGAAAGCTCCCATCACCTCAGACCAGGGTCTCCGTGCCTCTCCCATCACAGAGCTAGTACAACAGACTGGCTGAAAGCACAGGCACTCTGCCTGTTGTCACCAGCTAGTTTGGGGTACAGTGTGGAATACATCCCATATTTCCTTTCCCTGGGTCCAGGGCTCGGTCCACAGCCAGCACAGGGCCAGGGGAATTTCCAAGGTGTGCCTGGCCAAGGGTCAACACTGGATGATGGACCGGGACTGAGTTGGGGTGGTGAGCAATGGGGTGCAGGAGGAGGCCCAGCCTTGCTGTGCAAGATTCCTACATGGTGTATACAGCCTTGTCTGAAGTTCCGCGTGGAAGAGGTCCCTGACGATGGCACCATCGTCTTCACTCTTGGCCAACCAGCGGCCACAGGGGAATGTCATGCACCTTCCAAGGGATGGGGCGTCCACCTCTACCCAGTCTACAAACCAGCCTGGAGCCTTGCCTGGAGGGAAGGAGACACAGAACTCATCAAGGACCTCTACACAGATGGTTTTCTGTGAACAACTTCAGGGACTCCAAACATCCTTCCCTACTTGACGGCTGGTGCTTATAGCTCCACCGTGAACATGCCATCCCTTTTGCTTACAGCATTACTGAACTGATTCCCCTGCACCCAGCTGAAGGTGGGTCACACTCCAGCCTACTGTCAGTGAAATTAGCAAGAGCAAAGGAGCATGGGGAGGAGATGACGGGAGGCAGAGAGTCTGAGGGGAGGGAAGCGAGCACACTGTCCAAGGCGGAAGGTGCTCCAAAGAGGGAGCCCAGAGATGCCAGAGAGAGCCTGTGTTAACGAGGACTCCATAGTTCCACCCAGTGACGGGGCAAAACACTGGGCTCCCAGTTTGCGATGCATGAAGGCAAGGGAAACTAGTGAAGGATCGATGCTCCTCCCTGGGAAAATGAGTGCTCAGGTTTAAAGAAAGAAATGGAAGCCAGGCAGAGACCCTGTTCCTCAGTCCCAGAGGGAAGGAGGAAGGCCTCCTTCCTCAGGCTTAGAAGATATGGTTTGAAGACCAAGAAAATGAGTCTGCTTTACTGAGAGAGAACAAACTTGGGCACAGCTTTTGTCTGGCTGCAGTGGGTTCTGGGAAGAACTGGCTCCATCAGTGGTTCTCAAAGTGAAGCCCCCGGACTAGCAGCCTCAGCATTACCAGTGATAAACATAAACTCTCGGGTCCCACCCCAGACCTATTCCAACCAAAGGCTGTGGGTGGGGCCCAGAAATCTGTGTTTTAACAAGCCCCCCAATGTGGCTCTGATACACATTCAAATTTGAGGACCAATGATCAGGGATTGTCAAATCTTGCTGCCCACTGAAATTTCTCAGAGTGCGGTTTTGGGGAAAGCTTTAAAAGTCACCAGCGTCCTGGCTCCTCCCTGATCAATTTGACCAGAATCTCTGCGTGCAGCCAGGACTCTACCAGACTGGAGGAACTGAGGAAGCTGTGTCATTATGGAAGGCAGATGACATCCAAGTCTACCTCAGATTCTTGCCTAGACACCCATGGGGACCTGACCATGGTCCTCACGTTCTTAGCCAGGAAAAGAGGGAGGGAAGGCAGAGACCTGTGTTGTCATGGCCGATCCTGACTTTCCACAGATCTCCCAGGTCCAGGGTCTCCACTGTGAAGATTTCGATGCTGTCCCTCTCAAACTTGTCACTGTTTGTCTTGGAGGATTTCAGGAGGGTCATTCCTGCCAACCAAATGACCCCAAATGACTGGCTGGGCCTGAGACCTCCCAACCTAGTCTGACCACCTTTTTTCGTCTCTCCTCATAATGACCAAATTTCTGAACTTTCATCAAATTTAGACTGTACAATTACCATCCACTTGGGGTCTTTGGCATTTTGTGTGTGTATGTATGTCCTTTTATTAAGCTTTACAATAATCTTTTGACATATATATATATATATATATAACATATATATTTTTATTTCCAGTTTGCATCTAAAGAAAAGGAGACACACCCAGAAATTAAGTGCCTTATCCAAGGTCATCAGAAGGAAGTGCTGGGGCCCTAAGTCAATGTGTGCTCCCCTTTCACAATCCCCACGTGTCTCCATGGCCGGGAGGAAGCCAGTGACAGAGCCACCCTCCCACGCTCCCTGGTGAAACAGGGCCTCCCCTGCAGGGATGGGGCATGTGGGAATTCTCTGGAGACTCTTATTTGGATGACAGAAGGAACGTTGGCTTCAAATGCCCCTGACCAGCCATCTCACATACATTATCTGTCCTGGGACTCTGGCTGTGTGTCAGTCTGAAATTTAAGGTGGTTTCAGGATCATCACCATCTCCTCCTGCCTCAGCTTTCAAGTCTCCTTAACCCTGTAAGTCCCACCTCATGTAGGAAGTCTTCTGATAATCTAGACTCATTGCAGACTGGTTTCAGCACACAGAGTCAGACAGACCTTGGTTAGATGCCCGGTTTTGCCACTTAGCATCTGAGTGTCCTTGGACAAATTACTTAATTCCCTGAAACTGGTTTCCTCGAATGTCAAAAGGGATGATCTTCCCCATAGAGTCGTTGTGAGTATTTAATAACATGATGACTTGCGTCTTCAAGAATGTGCCTAACACATAGCAATTCCTTGGCAAATAAAAGCAGTTGTTAGGGCCCCTCAATTTCATTGACCATGGCTCAGTAACTATTGCAAGGACGTTCATTTATAAGTTTTGGCCTGATTCATTCATTATATCTGCATTACCTAACCTAGTAAATAATAATAATAAATGTTTTATTGAGTGTCATTTTGTCTCAAATATTTTACATGTTCAATTTCATTAAATACACAACTCTATGAGGCATGTACTAATATAATCTCCATTTTACAAATGGGGGAAACTAAAGCGCAGAGAGATTAAGGAACTTGCCCAAGGTCACACAGCTAATAAGTGGTAGAGCAGAAGTTTAAACCAATCAGTCAAGCTTGAGTCCATGCTCTATATCACCACAGTGCTGAATTAGAATAAGAGCACCCCAAAGTCAGGGATTAAGCTCCTTCATTCTTCAGCAATTCTTGGCATAGAGCTCTGGACACACAGGGTTTTGAGCAAATATGGGATGACTACATATTTGAGGGACTGGTTCCTCTCTGAACTCAGACAGGATGGCTGGACATATGGTCCAAGTGGATGGCTGACTCCAGCACTATATTCCATCTTCTCTGATTGCCTTGACAGAGGCTCCAGAAGGACCCCAAGACTCCCTGAGCATCTCGTACGGAGAGTACCATGGAACCCACTGGCTGAATCTCACTGGAGGTTGGGAAGAGCCACTGGTTCCCAGGTTGTTATTGAGGTAGAGATAGAGTTAGGGCTACCTCTGCCTTTAGAACAGAAGGAGAAAGCTGGCAAAAGACACAGAGAAGAGATCACTCTCTGTTTGGACTGAGGAGCCCGTTTGCTACAGTTTTGAAAGTCAAACAGAGTGACACCTCAAGGAACGGCACAGGAAATGGTAAAAACTTTCAGAAAGGCCTGGACAAAGAATCGGGCACCATTACTTGGGGAGAGGATACCGAAGGGAAGATGATTGACATGGCTTCCAAAGGTGGTAGAGGTGGTAGAGGCAGCAGTGAGGACCAAGAGAGGGCAGGGGGCTCTCTGACCCCAGAATGCAGTAGGCCTGACTTAGTAAGATTTAGGAAGAATTTTAAAAGAACTGGCATTCACAACCGGGGCAGACAAGTCATCTCACAGGGAGATTTTTAAGAAGAAAGGAATTGCCTTTCTCTGTTGGGGCTAGTTGCATGAAATCTTTCAAGAGTCAGAGGCATGCAAGAATACACAATGAGGAAAGGATAGCCTCTCCAATAAATGGTGGAAATGGATGTCTACGTGTAAAATACTTAATTTGGACCCTTATCTCACACTGTACATAAAAATCAACTCAAAATGAATTACAGATTTAAACAGAAGGACCGAAACTGTAAAACTCCTAGAACAAAGCATAAAAGAAACACTTTATGACATTGGTCTTGGCAATGATTTCATGAATATGCCACCAAAAGCACAGCAACAAAAAATAAAATTAACAAGAGGGACTACATTAAACTAAAAAGTTTCTACACAGCAAAGGAAACAACAGAGTGAAAAGGCAACATACAGAATGGGAGGAGCTTCCCTGGTGGTGCAGTGGTTGAGAGTCCACCTGCCGATGCAGGGGACACGGGTTCGTGCCCTGGTCCAGGAAGATCCCACATGCCGCAGAGCGGCTGGGCCCGTGAGCCATGGCCGCTGAGCCTGCGCATCTAGAGCCTGTGCTCTGCAACAGGAGAGGCCACAACAGTGAGAGGCCCGCGTACCGCAAAAAAACAAAAACAAAAACAAAAGCAGAATGGGAGAACATATTTGCAAACTATATATCTATAAGGGGTTAATCACCAAAATATATAAAGTAATCTTACAACTCAATAACAAGAACCCAATTAAAAATGGGCTAAGGACTTAAATAGACATTTCTCCAGAGAAGACATAAAAATGGCCAACAGTATAAGAAAAAAGGCTCATGTCACTAACCATGAAGTAAATGCAAATCAAAACCATAATGAGATATCTCACACCTGTCAGGATGGTTACTATCAAAAAAACAAAAGGGGACTCTCCTGGTGGTCCAGTGGTTAAGAATCTGCCTTTCAGTGCAGGGGACGTGGGTTCCATCTCTGGTCAGGAACTAAGATCCCACATGCCACGGGGCAAGTAAGTCTGTGTGCCACAACTACAAAGCCCACGTGTCACAACTAGAGAGAAGCCCTTGCACTGCAACAAAAAGCCCAGGCACCGCAATGAAAGATCCCATGTGCTGCAAGTAAGACCTGATGCAGCCAAAAATAAATAAATTTTAAAAAACCCAAACAAACCAAAAGACAACAAGTGTTGGTGAGGATGTAGAGAAATTGGAACCCCTGCACACAGTTGGTGGGAATGAAAAATGATGCAGTTGCTATGGATAATAGTACGAAAGTTCCTAAAAAAGTTAAAAAGAGAACTACCATATGAACCCACAATCCCAATTCTGGGTATATATCCAAAAGAATTGAAATCAGATTCTTGAAGACTATTAGCATTCATGTGTACATTGCAGCGCTATTCACAATAGCTAAGAATGGGAAAAATCCTAAATGTCTATTGACAGATGAATGGATAAAGAAAATATGGTATGTACACACAATGGAATATTATACAGCCTTGTAACAGGAGATTCTCCAATATGCAACAATGTGGATCGTTCTTGAGGATATTATGCTAAGTGAAATTAGCCAGACACAAAAGGATGAATACAGCATGACTCCATTTAAGTGAGGTATCAAAATCAAATTCATAAAATCAAAGATGGAAATGATAGTTATCAGGAGCTGGGGATAGGAAGAAATGGGGGTTTAATAACCAAGAGGCATAAAGTTTCAGTTTAGTAAGTTTAATAAGCTCTAGAGATCTGCTGTACACCACATACCTATAGTCAATGACCATGTATCATACATTTAAAATTTGGTAAGAAAATAGATTGCATGTTAAGTATTCTTCATAAAATAAAATAAAATAAAATAATAAAGAGAATTTAAAAATATGGTTTCTTAAAATAAAAAAGAGAAAGAGGGAGAGTCATGTCCAGTATTTCCTTGGAAAATTGCACTAAATCTCCCAGTCTCCCTGGAGGGGAACGTGGGTGAACCTCGGCCCTGCGTTGCTCTCTTACCAGTGTCATCTTGAGTGCCAAAGAGTGTGATGAAGACATTGGCATCGGTGCCCGCGTTCTTCTTGTCCCCGGTCTTTATGGTCACTGAGAATGTGGTAGATTTATCTGCCAGGAGAAGAGTGTGGAGAAGTGAGTGGTAGATTCCACCTCCCATGAAGGGAGGAGGAAGAAAATGTACTGAGCATGTTTCTCTGCTCGTGTTGGCTGTTTTTATGAATCACTTTACTTGTAGCATGTGTTCTTCTGCAGCTGCCTTTAGTCTGGAAACTTCCTGAAGGCAGAGATGAGGTCCCCCCACCCCACGTCCAGCTCACTCAGGAAACCCTCAATCAGTAAAGTTGTAGGATGCTTGGGGAAGACTTGGGGGTGACTGTGGGGTTCAGAGACTCAACAGCCAGGAGCCCTGGTGTGACTCCTTCAGGTTGGGAAGTTTTAGGGATGCATGTTTCAAGGAAGGGAACACAAGCATCATAGAACTCTTGAAAGTTCATTCTTTCCCTTGACAAAAATATCCATATTGAGAGTCTATAAAGTGCCTGGAGGGGAGGACACAAAACTAAGTCAGAGTCAGCTATAACTATTCTATTCCATTCCATTCCATTCCTTCCATTCCATTCTATTCCTGACAATAACTCCATGCTAGGCCATGTACTTTATACCCAGCCATATGCTAGACATGTGAGAATACGCCCCCTTCACCTCCCCATTCTTGCCATGGAGGAATGAGAGAACAGATAGATTCCCAGGGAAGGAAGTGCCCAGAGCCCACAGGGGGAGGAAAGATGGAGACCTATTGGGGAGAGACAGAGGAAAGGGGTGCTGGAGGGGAGAAATCAGCTCTAGGTTAGGAAACCTTTCTGCTCCAGGGCCAGGTTGTCGAGGGGGTTGCTGTCATCTCCCCCACCCTCCTCATCCTCGCTTGGTGGCAGCACATAGGACTCATCCACTGGCAACAGCTCCCTGGACAGCTGGCCATCATCCTCCTCCACTGCCAGCCAGCGCTGGCACGGAAAGTAGTACCTGTGGGGACAGGGGGTTAGGAGAATTGAGGGGTGTCTCTTTGGAAAGGTGTCATGAAACAGTAGTCATGGGCTGAGGAACGAGAGGCCATCATGGGGCCCAAATGCTCCCCTGTCTTCCCCTGCACCCCCAGCATTGCCCTCCCATCCCACCTAGCCTGGGAGTCACCCCTTTAGTCCCTTGGCTGGAGTAGACAACAAACATGGGATGTGGTTTCCATACAACCCCACTGCAAATGGCTGGGTAACAGTGCCTGGAGCACAGCAAACCCTCAGTCAGGGTCCTATTGGAGGAATCTAGAGGAAAAGGGGCTTCTGGGGACTGTTCCAGCCTTTTCTACAATCAACCTGTTAGTCAGAGCCACTTTGGCAGAGAATGTTGTACACATAGGAGGGGCTTCATACCCAAGGGCTGAATTAGTGGATTTTAATGGAATGACCCAAATATGCTTCTGGAAGGTGCAAAGAGTATGGCTAAGGAGCTGGCACAGCAGACAGCGGGCGCCACCCAGGGAAGGGAGGTCCAAGGTAGACTCCTCAGTGGAGAGGCTGAACCCAGAGCAAGGAAGGCGCCTGCACGGAAGGGAAAGAAGGATTGGGGCCGAGAGAGGCAGCAGGGTGCGGGAAATGAGGACTCGCCTCTAGAGCCAGACTGGGGTTGAATCCTGGCTCTGCTGCCTACGGTCACGTGAGCTTGAACAAGTTTCTTTACCTCTTTGTGCAAAGGTTGCCAGATTTAGCCAATAAAATCACAGGACTCCCAGTTAAATTGGAATTTTAGATAAGCAAGTAATAATGTTTCAATATAAGTATGTCCTATCTAGTATTGGGGACACACTTATACTAAAACATTATCCATTGCTTATCTGACATTCAAATCGAACTGGCCATTCTGCGGTTTATCAGGCAACCCTCTGTAGAATGAGGATGATAGTGCCCGTTTCATAGCTGCTTGTGAGAATTTCCTGACTCAAACATCTTTAAGTGCTTCAAAAAAATGCCTGGCTCTCAGTGGGCTCTTGGTTAGGAATTTGCTAAAACTATGTGAAAATGACAATGATTCTTCTTACGCTTCCTTTCTTCCTCTTCAGTCCATGCCTGGGATCTCTGGAGATTGCGGGCTGGACAGTTCCCACTGGGCCCCTGAGCTTCCAGAACAACTCAGAGGGTTTGGGGATGCAGCCCATCTCTACAGCCCCATCTGCACCCCTTCCCCACCGCTGTCCAGGTGCATAAGATGCATTCAGGGTCTGGTCAAAGTCTGGAGAGGTGGGAGCAGTGTAGGCCAGGGGTCTCGTCCCTGTCTGAGCCCCACCTCCTCCTACAGTCCTTACTGCTTCCCAACGTCAGCATGGTAGAGGAGCAGCGCCAGAGGACGCCACCTCGGCCCAGGGGCTCGGATGGGGCACAGAGGGGCAACTGTGTATTGAGAGATGTGGATTTAAAGGGTGGGAGGAGCTCAACCTTGGGAGATATAAACCAAATTGCTATGACATTAGTGTTTAAGTGAAAAATGTATATCGTTCCACTTCTCAGGTTTCAAATATATGAGTGGGAAAGTTAAACTTTTACTAATTTATGAATAATAGGCTTTAGTTCTAAATTATGGCCGATTAAGGGAGAGAGACAGAAGTAAAGAAAAGAGTGGGATTGGGGCCGAGGTGGAGTAATGAGAGTATGGGAAGCTGGAGGAGGACGGGGACAGAGGGAGAGAGATGCATAAAGAAAGAGCTGGGGGAGACTGATGCTGGGAGAGAAAAAAGTCAGTAAGAGGGGAAGGCACAAGCCCTCCCACACCCGTGAAGAGCGCACGCGTGGGGAATCAGAGCCTGGCTTCTTGGCACCACCCCCGTGGTCCCTGAGATACCTGCACCATGAAGTTAAAGGCTCTTAGCTCGCCCATGGCTGCAGCCTCCGCAGGCAGGAGAACCAGAGCTGGAGCCAGGATGGGCCTGAGCGCTGGACGTTTAGCCTCTATCCTCACAGCAACAACAAGCACTCACGGGAGGTCTAGTGGAGGACTGGGCCTACTGGCCCCTTCCCTTCCTCCCACAGGAATGAATCCTGCTCAGGCAAGTCTGCAGAGGGGAGTAGGTAGGGATTTTTCAGAAGCAAAGGGGAAGAGAGGCATGCAGGTGTTCTGGCCAGGTATGCCCACCACTCCACTTAAGCAAGGGCAATGGAAGGAAGAGCCAGGGGTTGGGTCAGGTCAGCAGGAGGTTTAAACTGAGCGTTGGAACAAAGCTCGGGGCCACTAAAAGTATGAGTTTCACTTGAAAGTTAAACTGGAATGAGTGGATTGCAAAACTGAACGCTGTAAAATGTATTTAATGTGTTCCCATTTTGTGCAAAAAGGCTGGAGCACATCAAGTATGTCAACTGGTGGTACTGGAAGAGCAGCGTAGCAACAGAGTGGGTCTGGAATTCCAGAACACGGGTTTCTGCCCCTGCTCTTCCCCTTACACTCTGTGTGGCTGCTGGGCCCCAAGTTTCATCACCAAGAAGGCCTCTGCGGGGTGTGAGCAGAGGAGGGACGTGGCCTAAGTGCTGGATGGCTGTAGAAACTAGGAGGGCCTGGGTGAAGCAGAGGCACCAGCCAGGAGGCTCTGACCAGGGGGTGCTGAAGATGGGGAGAGGGGGTCTGGCTGAGCTTTTCTGACACAGTGGCGATGGATTGGGGGTGGGGCATGAGTGGCAAAGGGGAGTCAGGGTGGAGTCACTTTGCATGGAGACATGTGACTGGGTCCAGGGGCAGCTGAGGGATGAGGTCAGTGTTCATTTACCCTTTTGGCTGCAAAGGCCTTATTCCTGAGCTAATAAAGGTCATGGGAGGCCACAGGCACTGTCGGGGAAGATGGTGTCTCTTTGAGAGAGAGAGCAAATTTGCTGCTCTAATTTTTCTTTCTCTGAACGGCCTTTTTTTTAAAAATTTGAATTCTATTTTATTTATTTATTTTTTATATAGCAGGTTCTTATTAGTTATCTATTTTATACATATTAGTGTATATATGTCAGTCCCAATCTCCCAGTTCATCGCACCACCACCACCCCACCCCACCCCCACACCGCTTTCCCCCCTTGGTGTCCAGATGTTTGTTCTCCACATCTGGGTCTCTATTTCTGCCTTGCAAACTGGTTCATCTGTACCATTTTTCTAGATTCCACATATGTGTTAATATATGATATTTGTTTTTCTCTTTCTGACTTACTTCACTCTCTATGACAATCTCTAGGTCCATCCACATCTCTACAAATGACCTAATTTCGTTCCATTTTATGGCTGAGTAACATTCCATTGTATATATGTACCACATTTTCTTTATCCATTTGTCTGTCGATGGGCATTTAGGTTGCTTCCATGACCTGGCTATTGTAAATAGTGCTGCAATGAAAATTGGGGTGCATATGTCTTTTTGAATTTTGGTTTTCTCTGGGTATACGCCCAGTAGTGGGATTGCTGGGACATACGGTAATTCTAATTTTAGTTTTTTAAGGAACCTCCATACTGTTCTCCATAGTGGCTGTATCAATTTACATTCCCACCAACAGTGCAAGAGGGTTCCCTTTTCTCCACACCCTCTCCAGCACTTGTTGTTTGGAGATTTTCTGATGATGCCCATTCATCTGTCCCTCTGTGGAGCACAGGCTCCGGACGCGCAGGCCCAGCGGCCATGGCTCACAGGCCCAGCCGCTCCGCGGCATGCGGGATCCCCCCGGACCGGGGCACGAACCCGCGTCCCCTGCATCGGCAGGCAGACTCTCAACCACTGTGCCACCAGGGAAGCCCTTCTGTCCATTTTTTGATTGGGTTGTTTAGTTTTTTTTTAATATTGAGCTACATGAGTTGTTTATATATTTTGGAGATTAATCCTTTGTTTGTTGATTCATTTGCAAATATTTTCTCCCATTCTGAGGGTTGTCTTTTTGTCTTGTTTATAGTTTCCTTTGCTATGCAAAAGCTTTTACGTTTCATTAGGTCCCATTTGTTTATTTTGTTTTTATTTCCATTTCTCTAGGAGGTGGGTCAAAAAAGATCTTGCTGTGATTTATGTCAAGGAGTGTTCTTCCTATGTTTTCCTCTAAGAGTTTTACAGTGTCCGTTCTTACATTTAGGTATTTAATCCATTTTGCGTTTATTTTTGTGTATGGTGTCAGGGCGTTTTCTAATTTCATTCTTTTACATGTAGCTGTCCAGTTTTCCCAGCACCACTTTTTAAAAAAAAATTTATATTTATTTATTTTTGGCTGTGTTGGGTCTTCATTGCTGCACGCGGCTTTCCTCTAGTTGTGGGGAGTGGGGGCTACTCATCGTTGCAGTGCACGGGCTTCTCATGGCAATGGCTTCTCCTGTTGCAGAGCATGGGCTCTAGGCGCATGGGCTTCAGTTAGTTGTGGCACATGGGCTCAGTAGTTGTGGCTCACGGGCTCTACAGAGCAGGCTCAGTAGTTGTGGTGCACGGGCTTAGTTGCCCTGTGGCACATGGGATCTTCCCGGACCAGGGCTCAAACCCATGTCCCCTGCATTGGCAGGAGGATTCTTAGCCACTGTGCCACCAGGGAAGTCCCCAGCACCACTTACTGAAGAGATTGTCTTTTCTCCATTGTATATCCTTGCCTTCTTTGTCATAGATTAGTTGACCATAGGTGTGTGGGTTTATCTCTGGGCTTTCTATCCTGTTCCATTGATCTATACTTCTGTTTTTGTTCCAGTACCATATTGTCTTGATTACTGTAGCTTTGTAGTATAGTCTGAAGTCAGGGAATCTGATTCCTCCAGCTCTGTTTTTTACCCTCAAGATTGCTTTGGCTATTCCGGGTCTTCCATGTCTCCATACAAATTTTAGGATTTTTTGTTCCAGTTCTGTTCTGTCTGGATGATCTGTCCATTGATGTAAATGAGGTGTTAAAGTCTCCCACTATTTTTGTGTTACTGTCGATTTCCTCTTTTATAGCTGTCAGCATTTGCCTTATGTATTGAGGTGCTCCTATGTTGGGTGCATATATATTTATAATTGTTATATCTTCTTCTTGGATTGATCTCTTGATCATTACATAGTGTCCTTCCTTGTCTTTTGTAACATTCTTTATTTTAAAGTCTATTTTATCTGATATGAGTATTGCTACTCCAGCTTTCTCTTGATTTCCATTTGCATGGAGTATCTTTTTCCATCCCCTAACTTTCAGTCCGTATGTGTCCCTAGGTCTGAAGTGGGTCTCTTTTAGACAGCATATATGTGGGTCTTGTTTTTGTATCCATTCAGCGAGCCTGTGTCTTTTGGTTGGAGCATTTAATCCATTCACATTTAAGGTAATTATCGATATGTATGTTCCTATTACCATTTTCTTAATTGTTTTGGGTTTGTTTTTGTAAGTCCTTTTCTTCTCTTGTGTTTCCCACTTAGAGAAGTTCTTTTAGCATTTGCTGTAGAGCTGGTTTGGTGGTGCTGAATTCTCTTAACTTTTGCTTGTCTCTAAAGCTTTTGATTTCTCTGTCGAACCTGAATGAGATCCTTGCCGTGTAGAGTAGGTTTGGTTGTAGGTTCTTCCCTTTCATCACTTTAAATATGTCATGCCACTCCCTTCTGGCTTGTAGAGTTTCTGCTGAGAAATCAGCTGTTAACCTTATGGGAGTTCCCTTGTATGTTATTTGTTGTTTTTCCCTTGTTACTTTTAATAATTTTTCTTTGTCTTTAATTTTTGTCAGTTTGATTACTATGTGTCTCAGTGTGTTTCTCCTTGGGTTTATCCTGCTTGGGACTCTCTGCACTTCCTGGACTTGGGTGGCTATTTCCTTTCCCATGGTAGAGAAGTTTTCGCATATAATCTCTTCAAATATTTTCTCAGGTCCTTTCTCTCTCTCTTCTCGTTCTGGGACCACTGTATATGAATGTTGTTGTGTTTAATGTTGTCCCAGAGGTCTCTTAGGCTGTCTTCATTTCTTTTCATTCTTTTTTCTTTATTCTGTTCCGTGGCAGTGATTTCCACCATTCTGTCTCCCAGGTCACTTATCCATTCTTCTGCCTCAGGTATTCTGCTATTGATTCCTTCTAGTGTATTTTTCATTTCAGTTATTGTATTGCTTACCTCCGTTTGTTTGTTCCTTAATTCTTCTAGGTTTTTATTAAACATTTCTTGCATCTTCTCGCTCTTTGCCTTCATTCTTTTTCCAAGGTCCTGGATCATCTTCACTATCATTATTCTGAATTCTTTTTCTGGAAGGTTGCCTATCTCCACTTTATTTAGCTGTTTTTCTGGTGTTTTATCTTGTTCCTTCATCTGATACATAGTCCTCTGCCTTTTCATTTTGTCTGTCTTTCTGTGAATGTGGTTTTTGTTCCACAGGCTGCAGGACTGTAGTTCTTCTTGCTTCTGCTGTCTGCCCTCTGGTGGATGAGGCTATCTAAGAGGCTTGTGCAAGCTTCCTGATGGGAGGGACTGGTGGTGGGTAGATCTGGGTGTTGCTCTGGTGGGCAGAGTTCAGTAAAACTTTAATAGGCTTGTCTGCTGGTGGGTGGGGCTGAGTTCCCTCCCTGTTGGTTGTTTGGCCTGAGGTGACCCAGCACTGGATCCTACAGCCTCTTTGGTGGGGCTAATGGTGGACTATGGGAAGGCTCATGCCAAGGAGTACTTCCCAGAACTTCTGCTGCCAGTGTCCTTATCCTTGTGGTGAGCCACAGCTGCCCCCCTCCTCTGTAGGAGAACCTCCAATACAAGCAGGTAGGTCTGGTTCAGTCTCCTATGGGGTCACTGCTCCTTCCCCTGGGTCCCGACGTGTACACTACTTTGTGTGTGCCCTCCATGAGTGGAGTCTCTGTTTCCCCCAGTCCTGTTGAAGTCCTGCAATCAAATCCTACTAGGCTTCAAAGTCTGATTCTCTAGGAATTCCTCCTCCCATTGCCAGATGCTAAGGTTGGGAAGCCTGATGTGGGGCTCAGAACCTTCACTCCAGTGGGTGGACTTCTGTGGTATAATTGTTCTCCAGTCCATAAGTCACCCGCCCAGAGGTTATGGGATTTGATTTTATTGTGATTGCACCACTCCTACCATCTCATTGAGGCTTTGCCTTTGGCTTTGGATGAGGGGTATCTTTTCTGGTGAGTTCCAGTGTCTTCCTGTCGATGATTGTTCAGCAGTTAGTTGTGATTCTTGCAAGAGGGAGTGAGCGCACGTCCTTCTACTCCACCATCTTGAACCAGTCTCCCATGATTTTACATCTATCTCCCAGGGCAGGCTTTGCTCAGAGTTGCTCTCTCCACTTGCAAGTGGTTGGAGCTGGCTCAGCACAGAGCCCTTATTGCTGCTCAATACCAAGGAAACAAAGAAAAGAAACTGTACAGCACCAATGGGAAAGGATGGCGAGGGAAGAGGAGGAGATAAGGGGAGCGAGCTCCTGGGGCTAGTTGTGAATCTGGAGCAGGGGCCAGCAAACTATGGCCTGTGGGCCAAATCTGGCCCACCTGCTTATGTATATCCCACAAACTAAGCAGAGATCTCACATCTTTAAATGGTTGAAAAAAATCTAAAAACAATAATATTTTGTGAAATGTGAAAATTACTTGGAATTCAAGTTTCAGTGTCTATAAATGAAGTTTTAGTGAAACACATCCACTTCAATTCACTTAGCATCATCTATGGCTGCTTTTCTGCAGCAAAGGCAAAGTCGAGCAGTTGTTACAGAGACCAAATGGCCCTGAAAACCTAAAATATTTGCTCTCTGGCCTTTACAGAATAAGTTTGCTTATTTCTAGTCTAGAACATTAAAACAATGTCCTGGAAGTCACTTTGTACATGGAGAGACTTATGGGTTCTAAGTCTGGCCATGGAGATTGGGCCATGGCAAGGACAGAAAACCTTACTTTCTGAAATGATGGAGTCAACAACTGGATTGGATGTCCTACCAGACTGTCACCTGACAGGACAAGCAGCTGAAGGGCTGCTCAGGGAGAGGGAAGGGAGGGAGGCAATGCCCACCCAGCCAGCTCCATGGGCCAAACCCACATCCTAGACACCCCACCCCCACCCTCACCCACCACAGCCACCCCACCCCAACCCTCCCCCATCACAGCCACCCCACCCCCACCCTTTTTTCCATGACTACTTCGTGGCAGGCATGGCCTTCCCTCCCTCCCCTCCAGTCCCACTCACGTGATCTCGTTGTTCATGTCAATGATGTCTATTCTGTCCAGGAACCAGCCTGGTCTGTTGCCCGAGTTGTCATGGCGAATCCGAATCTTGGTCAGGGGGCCAAGGTCAATGGCGTAGATGGTGAAGGTGTCTGTCTGGGAAGGGTCAGAGTAGCACACTGGGGGGCAGCCCTCCCCACCTCGCCATCAGCTTCACCTTCCCAGGATCTGGGGCAGCCTGAGACCGGCTGTAAGACCCAAAGCATCAGGGGGAAGGGTGAATGGAAAATTCAGTCAGTTGTCTGGTGTTCAGTCTACTCTATTGGTTTTTGTTTATTGAGTTATCATTAATATACAATATTATATTAGTTTCAGGTGTACAACATAGTGTTTTGCTGTTTTTATACATTATGGAATGATCACCACATAAAGACCAGTTACCATCATTGTAACAACATTATTGACTATATTCCTTATGCGTACATTCCATTCCTGTGTCTTACTTATTTTATAGCTGGAAGTTTGCAACTCTTAATTCCCTTCACCTATTGCACTATTGTCTTTACACCTGCACCTGCCAGGGAGGTCTCACTTTCACTGTGTCCCGCAAGGTGGAGGGAGGAGTAGGAGGGTGACGAAGGTGACCATAAGAGAGGAGTAGAGGAGAAAACAGGTTGGCTGGGCGCTCCCAGTTGTGTTATGGGGAGTGTGTGTGTGTGTGTGTGTGTGTACGGCCTGCTGCTTGGGTGTGTGCTGAGACCACGTGCTGTGTGTGCACATACGTGCATAAACTCCTTCAACCATAAATTTTAATTAAGTACCTACTATAAGCCAAAGTGCAAATCTAAAGTGATTGACAGAATTCGGAGTGTAAGACTTGGATTGCTCACCATTCAGGTGAGAAGAGAGACTGTGTACGATACAAGTATACACATATGCACTGGAGGAAGCAGATGATACCAGGACCCATTGAAATTTTGTATACCCTTCACTTAGATTTTGCAACATTTGCTTTCTCTCCCACACTCTCTTGCCCTTTCTCTATTTTTTTTCTGAATCATTTGAAAGTATATGGCAGATATCATGATCCTCTACTCAAATTCTTCAATATAGATTTTCTAAGAACGAGGACATTCTCATATAATCAGAGTACAATGACCAAATTCAGGAAACTTAAAGTCAACACACTATTATCTATCATACAGTCCCTATTCAAATTTCATCAGCTGTACCAGTTACACCCTCTATAGCAATTTTCTTCCAATTCCAGCCATCATAGTGGCTATAATTTTTAAATGAAAGTACTGAAACACAGAAATAAATCCTGATTCTCAGGTCATAGGAAGGCAGTGTTGAAGGAAAAAGCAGGGGATATCTGAAATAAATCAAGCAATGAGCCCAGAAATATTTTTAATGAATTTGGTTTATTTCTGGTTTTCCTCTGTGTTGATAAGGGAATCTGGCTTTGGGACAGGGGCAGAAATGGGAAAGGTGAGATGAGAGACAGTCTAGCCAGAAGATGTAGTAAAATCTCAAAGGACAAGAATGACAGATGTATTTTTCCATGCTTTTCCTACTATACCTAGAAGAGGGAGAGGTATGCATTTCTCTAAATGCTCAAAAGCCTTCATGGCGTCACTGCCCCAGGATGCAGGTCGGGCTTCTCAGCCTGTCCTTCAAGGCTCTCATGCCCTCACCCCTTAAATTGGTCCCGTCAAGCTTCCCAGAGGCAGCGCCCACCATGGCTTGGCATTAACCACAGCATAGCGAGAAGACCCACTGGCCTCCAACTGGCCTTCCACACTTCCACTCCCACGTCTTTGTCATGCGGTCACATCTTCAGAGAACACCTCTCTCACTGTAATCTTTAGACATGGACACAATAGTCACCCACCATGGCCCAGTTCACATCCCTCCTTCTCACTAAGATTCCCCCAAAGCACCATCTTACGGCCAGCACGTCCTCCTTGAACCCCTGCCCCACTCACTCAGCACCTGAGCATCTGCTACCTATACTATCTCCAGTTAGTTGCTGTGGGCTTCCTGGCACTGATCCCCACCTGTGCCTTTCTTAGGTCCCCACCACAAAGCGCCGGTACTTACAGAAGAGGCACTTCCATTCTACCTGGCTGGATTGAACAGACCACACCGCTGGACACAGCAGTGCTGTGCTGGGTGGAGCTGCCTCAGGAATCACCAGAGGGCTCTCTCCATCTGGGTCCCACCCACCGCCTGGGGTCAGAGAGCCCAAGCCCTACCTGCCCCTGCTCAAACTTGTTGGACTTGTCCGACTTCTTTAGGGTCCGCTCTCCCGTGTCCCCATATTCCTCCCCGTAGATGGTCAGGAAGACATTGGCATCGGTGCCAGCCTTGGGCACACTCCCCGTGATCACCTGGACCTCGTAGGTGTTGGCTGGGGACACAAAACACACAGTGTTGAGGACACCTGGGCCTCGGGGTGGACCTAAGGCTCAACCGCTCTGATCTAGCCAGATGGTGGGAGTAGGAAGGACCTCCGGGTATACCCGCATCTACATTAACCTAGAATTGAACCCGTCCCTCCTCCCTATCCAAGACTTCCCTTTGCCATGAAGCCCAAGAGGCTGAGAGTCCTGGCAAAACTCACAGTCAGCAACCCTCCTACCGATGGCCCCCACGTGGAGTTACAGCGAGTTATACCAGGGCTCCTTCCAAGAGTCTCAGGACAAGGGCAATGCCAACCCCAGCAAAGAACTGTCCGTGGAGGCATTTCAGCAGAGGGCAGGTGAGGAGAGCCATGGGCCCCCCACGTGAGAGGAGAGCTGGGCACCCTCCCCCTCCCTGCCACCCCCCATGACACCTCCTCAGGCTTACGCTCGGGACCCTCTCGGCCTGCGGGCACCAGCTCCACGACAAGTTCATTGTCTTCCTTGCCCCGGGCCAGCCAGCGGTGGGCGTCGAACTTGTACTCCTCGATCACCTCCTGCATCCCGGGTCCAAATTCCTCCTCCTCCTCCTCCTCCTCGGTCTCCTCGTCCTCCTCCTCCGACGAGGACTCCTCCGACGAGGACTCTTCCTCCTCGTCCCCCTCGTCCTCCTCGTCGCTGCCCTTCTTCTTCTTCTTCTTCCTCTGCAGCTTGGCCTTCAGACGCTCCTTTTTGAGCAGCTGCCGCAACTTGTCCTTCTCCTTCTTCCTCCGCGCCTCCTCCTCGGGCGTGAGGTCCTCCTCCCGCACTGCCGTGTGCCGCAGCCACACGGTGTCCACGAACCAGCTGGGGCTGAAGCCCTCGCCCGTGTGGCCGAGCCGGATCTTGAAGACCTGGCCCACGTCCGCCGCCTCCAGCTGCTCAAAGCGCGGGGCAGTGGCTGGGGGTGGGGGGTGGCATCCGCCCCGCCCCTTGAGGAGCCTGGCTCGTCTTGCGCCAGGAGTGTGGGATGAAGAGGCTGGGACCTCTGAGCTCAAAGTTGCCACCGCTCCTCCTCTCGTGCACGCAAGCCTGGTTTCCCTTCCCGCCTCCCCCTCCCCCCAAGCGGGTGTCCTTTTGAACCCCTGTACAGAGGGCAAAGATGGTCTCCCTCCCTGTCTCTTTCCCCCTTTACACACACACACACACACACACACACACACCCCACACACACATCACACTCATACAGTCGGACTCTCAACCACTGCGCCACCAGGGAAGCCCTCATTCCTATTTATTTTTTTAATTCCATATCTTCATCTTTATTCCCTCACGCAGAATGCCTTCATTCCTTCCTCTACCTCTAAAACCTATTCATTCTCATTCCTGAGCTTTATTATTACTTTATTTTTTTTTAGTTTGTGCTTTTCTGTGCTCTCCTTCCGAACATTTTTTTTTCCAGCATTAATTATATATAAATTTTGCAAGAAGCAAAAAATAAGTGTTATTTTTCAAAAAATAGAAGTCTCCCCCAGGCCCCTCCTGCACACCAGTGTCTCCTCTCCCTGGGAGCTCAGAGGGGAGGGGGCCCAGAGCTTGGCCCGGCCTGGATGCCCTCTTTGCCCATGAGCTCTGGTGTCTGCACATCAAGTGGGAATTCCTGAGAGCAGGGACTGTTCGTTCTTGCTTTTCTCTCCCACTGGGCCTAGCACGTGGCTGGCTCAAAAGGCAGTGTCCGTGGATTTAGCTTTGCTTCAGAGGATCAGGTCCTTGACCTTCGATCTGCCACTCTGTTCTGAGCCTCCTACTGAGGGGTGGTCTGGCCCCCGCAGAGCTCAGGGGACAGCTCACATGGAGTTCCTGCCGGTCGGGCCACTCTTAGGGCTCCCTGTGCTGATGGGCCCTTGCCTGGGTGTTTGACAATCCTTAAAGCCCAGTCCCACCAGTTCTCTGCTTGTGTGCTGGGGAAACTGAGGCCCAGGGCTGTCCTATGAGTTGTTCAGTGTCCCATAATTGGAGCCCAGGCCTAGATGAGAACTCGAGCCTTCTGACTCCCGGTTCATGAAGCCACAATGCAGCCAAAACCATCTTTGTGAGAAAATTATTAGCCAGAATGGAGCCCAGGGCCCCCAGGAAGAGGAACGTTATTTTTCCCAGCTACATAGGGGATGGGCTCTCAATACGGTAAGTCCCTTCTTCAGCACATTCCATCTCCTCTCTAGTGCTTTCCAGGTCACAGCATCCTTGCAAGCCAGCTCACTTGCTGTCCCCTCTCCCCCCATCTGTCTGCCCAGCCGTGAATGCAGCCACCACCATGTGCAGCCATGCAGTCTGTTCACATCCAGAAGATGACTTGCTCTTACATCTGCATGACTTGATTTCCTAAGTACTTTCCCTGACTTTGACTATTTTGATCTTTCCAGGGGCTGTGAAGCAGGCCAGGCAGGTATTATGAAGCTAGGTTTGAGCTGATAAAGAAGCTGAGGCTCAGAGAGGTGAACCGCTCGGGCCCCTGCATCCTCAGCAACGTAATGAGGGGTTGGACTCCAGGAGGCCCCCTTCAGTGCTAACATTCCAGACACCTGTGACACTGGCCCAGCTCAGCCAGGACCCTCTCTGCTGGGCACTGGGTTAGGACTCTTTGCTGAGGGCCAAGCTGCTTGGGGCACACAGACACTCATAGACCAGCCAGCATGAATACGCTTCACGCACACACAGGCCTGCAGACACACACATGCACACACGCACTCATGTCCCACATAAAACATTCATGTGCCGCCCCCAGGGGCACCACCCTTGCATCCTCCTTCCTCTCCTGTCAACGACATGCTCGCACTCTCATCTCTTTTTCTCCTCTACTCAAAGGGAAGTGAGGAGGCCTGGGGCCCTCAGAACACAGCCGGGAGACTCCAAGCTTCCCAGTATCCTGTTTGGGAGGCACGGCCCCGCCCTCAGGCTGAGTGAGTGGTAGAATCGGAGGCCAAGGCTGGGAATGAATGTAGTAACCAAGGGTCTCATGCCGTGTTTTGCTAAATTAGAATCACCTGCTCCAGCAGTTCTCAGAATTGGCAGCATATTAGTATCTCTGGTAAAGCATTCAGAAACATTCCCAGAAAACACGTCCCACCATAAAGGTTCTGATTTAACTGATGCAGGCGTAGACCAGGCAGCCCTTTTTTCCTAAAGCTCCCCAGGTGATTCTAATAAGAAGCCAGGGCTGAGAACCAATCCCTCCACTTTCAGACATCTGCTGGGCCCTCTGTTGACAACCCCACTGCTTTGCCCACACACACCTGGAATGTGTCCTTGGATGCCCGCTCAAACACTTTTGAGCGGCTGGAGAGGAAGAGCACTTCTGTCTTGCCTTCCTCGCCGTAGATTTGCATGTAGACTCGGGCAGTGGTGCTTGCGCCGCCCACATCCCCTGTCCAAATCTCAACCTCGTAGTGGATCACTGGGTGGGCACATGGGGGAGAAATGGGACATTTAGTAATAACAGTAGTAGTAATCATTACAAAGCAAACACTTCGCAAGCCTGTACCCTGTGTCTGGTGCTTCTTAGGCATTATCCTATCCAACCCTCTCATCAATATCATAAACCCCATTATTTCCATTTTGAAGATTGCCAAACTGAGGCTTAGAAGAATTGAGTAGGTGCTGGAAATGGCAAACCCAAGCCATCAGACTCCAGAGCTCAGTTATCCTGTGTGTCACACATGTCCTCTGGAGCCAGGGACGAAGAGTAGTCAGTACACCAGCTGGCACCTCTGCTGTGTGCCTACCCCTGGGCAGATACCACAGTGCAGAAAGAAGTAGAAGGCTGTGTGTTTGTTTCTTTTCCTTATTTCCAGTAAAGGAGGAGGGGTTGAAATGATAATTTTCATTTAAACATATGCACCTTTCAGATGATATCAACAGATACAGCTACACAGAGAATTGTCTGTATTTTGAAGTAGTAATACTTGATCAAGCTGTTAGAGGGTGGAAATGTGTTACAGGTATTTACCCCTAGAGGGCACTTCCCACAGGAGAGCAAAATGTCTCCCAGAACTGTGGGACCATATTTATTCAAAGTGACTATTACAAGACTTGCCCTCTCAGCAATGCTATAAGACAAAATCAATTTTTTTCAAGTTAAGACTTATTTTCAACAAGATGAGGGATCTCCCACTACCATAGCAATGTGAGAAATTGGGGGCTGAAAACAAGAGGACTAGCTGAGAGCCTGAAGAAGTTGAACTAGATATATTGGCCTCAGCTGCGAGTGAGGGTGGGCTAGCAGATGGACAACAGGGGGACTCAGGAAAAGCCGGCATTGTGAATGGAGAGAACCCTGAACCCAGTTCCCTCTCTCGGTTCTTAGAAAAATAGCAGCCAGGATTATACAAAATTAGGACAGAGAAAAACGAGCATTCAGAGAACGAGAGCCAGCTCTTGGGGATGAATGTGGTATTAGCTGAAATAAAATATTCCAAAGCAACGGTAAAGTCAAGGAGAGTTCTGAAGATCAAAAAGGAAATTTCCCAAGAACAAATGATAGAAAGGTAAGAAAATCAGAGGAAGTCCAGCATCTCACTACAAGTTCAGTTCTAAAGGAAACAGAGGAAATAGAGAGGTGGAAATTGTCAAAGAAATAAATACAAAAAAGGGTCCCAAAACTAAAAAATGCTTCTAGATTGAAGGAGCCCGTGAGTTCCCAGAAGATTGGATGAAACTAAAATCACAAAAGGCAGCGAGGACATCATGAAATTTCAGAATGCTAAGGAGAGAAATAGGATCCTATAGGCTTTTAGAGAGAAAAAACCCAAAGTGTTGCGTAACAGAATGGCATCAGACTTCCCAAATGCAACCCTGGGAGCTAGAAGATGGTAGAATAATTCCTTCTAAACTCTGAGCTCGAACTCAGAATTCTCTAACAAGCCAAATTATGGATCAATGGTGAGAGTAGACCAAAGACATTTGCAGACATTCAAATTTTCCATTGCAGAGGAGAATGTGTTCCCTCTAAAATGAGGGAATAAACCAAAGCAGAGGAAGGCATGAAATCCAGGAGACAGGAGATTTGACCCAGATGAGAGAAGAATGGAATGTCCAAAAGATAGTAGAAAGGAAGTCTCAAAAGGACAGCTTCATGGCAGCCTAGAGAACAGGACAGAGTTTCCCTTGAGACAGGGAGTGGGGGAGAAGAGTGCAGAGAGGAAAGCAACAGAATTCCTGTTGGGTTTGAACATATGAAAAGAATTTTAGTTCTATTGGGAAGATGGAGATAAGATGGTGTAATGGCAGAATTGTGTACCCCCAAAATTCATGCTGATACTCTAACCCTTAGTATCTCAGAATGTGACTGTATTTGGAGACAGGGCCTTCATAGAGGTGATTAAGTTAAAATGTCGCCATTAAGGTGGGTCCCAATCCAATGACTGGTGTCATTGTAAGAAGAGATTGGGACACAGACATGCACATGCACACAGGAAGACCCTGTGAGAGACAGTGAGAAGGTGGCCATCTGCAAGCCCAGGACAGAGGAAACCCAACCTGCTGACACCTTGATCTTGGACTTCCAGCCTCCAGAACTGGGAGAAAACACATTTTTGTTGCTTAAGCCACCTAGTCTGTGATATTTTTTATGGTAGCCCTAGCACACTGAGGCAGATAGGTGGGTATACAGATGGGTATATAGAAATATAGATGGGTATATCAAAAACTCTGCTAATGAACAAATGAGGCTATTATTAACTCCAGAAAAAACAAAAAGTTGTCTAAAAATTAAACTTAATTGTTATAAGTAGGTGTCAGTAGTGAAGAATATTTACATGGTTATCATATGTACAAACCAAATATTGATTATTGAAGGCTGGAAGGAGGGGATTGTGTGTGTGCGTGCATGCACACGAGCCTGTGTTAAAAAAGCTACATCCTCCTCTTGCATAGTAGGAAGTCAGTAATTAACATCTATGACTGAAAAATCAAGAAATTGGTAAGCATATTATTGAAAATATGGAGATACATTTCAGAGGAAAAAGCTAAAGTAATTAAAAAGCTGTTACCTCTGAAGAAAGGGGATGGGTTGAGGGAAGAGGTAGGTAAGGGAACTCCTGCTTTTTCGTCTTTATCTTGTTAACTAGTACCTGTATTACTATGATGGAAATCAAGTTTTAACTCATAAAAAGAGGGAAGAAGTTAATTCTTCATACTGGCAGGTACCATTACAAAGCATGTGTATATGCTTTGTATATATGTGACACAGCCCTCAAGGAATTTACAGGTTAGTTGGGGAGAGAAAATGCACACAATGAAAAGACACAAGGAGCCTGGAAGAGGAAGAGCTGAGTTTGTAGTGGGTTCTTTCTCAGAGAAGCTTCCTGTGGGAGTGAGCCTTGGATGGCTGCTTTCAGGGTAGGTGCGGAAACGCACAGGTGAGGGGAGGGACATTGTCTGTACCAGGGTTGGTCCCACGGTCTTCCTGACCGTCTAGATAACCTCTTGTTTCTCTGACCCCTACCTAATCTATGGCTCTCACATCATGTGCAATGGTGGCCAGATCACCTTGAACTTCACCTCCATTCAAAGATGTTTCTGGGAATTCCCTGGAGGTCCAGTGGTTAGGACTCCATGCTTCCACTGCAAGGGACATGGGTTCCATACCTGGTCGGGAAACTAAGATCCCACATGCTGCATGGCTTCCCTTGCAGTGGAAGCATGGAGTCCTAACCACTGGACCTCCAGGGAATTCCCAGAAAGTATATTTCTTAATAAAGTCATTTGCTGCCTTTATCCCCGAAAACAATGTTTTATCCATTGAGTCCTCAGTCTCCTCATCTGTAAAAGGAGCCCCGTTTCCCTCCCAGAACCCTGGTACCAGGGACAACTGGAAGCTTCCTCCCTTTGAGACAAGACCCAAGTCGCCCACAGTCCCTCTTCCTTCCCTGTTGCCCCACCCTACGGGGAACATTGTTGACGGTCCCACCACGGCCACCTCCGTACATTTCTGGATGTCCACGACATCGCTGGGGTACAGCTCCACCTCCAGGCGCCCATCGGCCTTGTTCTTATCCAGCCAGCGGTTGGCAGGGAAGATGTACTGCTTGCCTTGGCGGGGCACGTGGATCTGGATGCTGCCCAGGAACCAGCTGGCGTTCATGCCCGTGCCGTCGTGCCCGATCACCAGCCGGTTGATCTGGAAGGAAACCCAGGGTGCAAGTGAGCAAGGAGCCACTGTGTAGAAACCTTCATCCCTCCATCCCTACCCACCCCCAAACACCGGCACAAATGGCCCTCCCCAACCCGGTCTCCAGTCCCTTGCGAGGCGCAGGCTTAGCAGCAGGAGGCTGGGTCCCAGGCTTGCCTGCCCCCAGCCAGCCAGGGCACCAGGGCACCACCTCTGCTGCCTGGAGCCTCTGTCCTCAAGTCTTTAGTCCAGCTCACCTCCTGGGTACATTGTGAGAAACAAGTGTGGGAACAGGTATGGCAGGAGCTTTGAAAGCTCCAGTATGTACTGAAAGCTAGGTGGTGGACTTCCTAAGAATGCGGTGAATGCACAAGAAAGCAAACGTTCAAAATATTCACCAACAGCTTCTGACAACTACGCTGGTGATTTGGCTTTGTTTTGTTTTAAACCATCCACTATTGTACGTATTTTTACATGTCTTCTTCGACACAGCCATCCTACAGGTGATAGAATATGCAGACAGCCTCTTAGGGCTCTGTCATTCTGTGTCCAATTCCTCCTCTCACTCTTAGCACTGAAGTGCATTTTTTCCCTATAATACTCCATAGTTCAGTTGCTTCACTATTTTATATTTTATGTTAATCTTTGCCCACAGGTAACATAGATGAGCGCATAAATGATCATGTTACCATCCTTAAATGTACCTAGCTCTTCAACATTCAAATGACTTATGTTTTTTTTGAAATGCTGTATACAGGGCAATTCTAACATCAGATGGAATTATCAGATGGCCTTTGAGATCCCTTCCAGCACCCCCTAGATCCTCTTTGTGGTGGTTTGGAGGAGTGACGCTTGCCGTGAGTCTGGTGCCCAAAGGCTAGGTTTAGAAAATTGTCCCTGTAAGCCTTGCTCTCACTCTTATGCATACTAAGTGCACCTTTGCAGCTGGTAACGGAAGCACTATCGCAGCTGAGTGCATGTAGCCCGATCCCCTGGAATTGCGGGAAGGAGACCGACTATATCTACAGACACAGCCTGAGAGCCTTTGGGGTGTGTGCCAGGGGGCACGGGAGAGCTTTGTTGTCTTTCTGTGGTGCTGGGACTGTGACAGAGCAAAGACTGGGACAGGTATTTTCTACCTGATGTGACAGAAAGCACCTTAATGGCAGGGACTGCCTGTCAGTTCCACAACGACCAGCACCGGACGTGAGCAATGGTTCAGTCAATAACAGCTAGTGATTATTGAACACACTACTGCATGTGGGTGTTACTAACATAGTTAACGCTATAACAATCCCATTGGGATCCCTTTTGATAGTAATGAGGAAACTGAGGCAAACAGAGATGAAGTAACTTGCACACGGCAGGTACGTGGAAACACTGGGCTTCAGACCCAGGCAGTCGGCAGCCTGAAACCACGCTCCCACCCTCTTGGCCACGCTGTTTGTTGAGGGGGTTTCAGAAACACAAGAAGGGCCCAAACGCACTCCCCCATCCCTCTGATGTCTCATTTATCTGTTGGCTGTTGCCAGAAATCCTTAGTAATGCAAACAGCATTTCAGTCTACAATTATTAATTCAGCTTAAAATGTAAATACATTTGGATCAAGGAAAATCTTGATTTAAGCTCATTACCTTCAAGATATAAATGACTGACATGAGATCATTCCCCAGAGCACCTGAAATAAGGTGAGGCTCACCAAGAGGGGAAGGGGTTAGCAAAGGGGAGGTTGTAACCCTCTCAGTTTCCACAAGCCACCGCCTGAGACGGGCAGGTGATAACATGAAGCCCCGCTCTTTCTAGAAAAGTCTCCAACACTTGAGTGCAGGCAGTCAGATCCACACTTCTCCAGGTGAAGTGCTCAGACCCCTCGCAGCAGGGCCACCTGGAGACATGATGGAGGGAGACCCTTGGGGGCCCCATCCTCTAAGGCAGAGTCTCTCAGGTGTGGCCTGGGAGTAAACACTGAAACAGGCTTCCTGAGCGTCACTCTGATATACACTCTAGTTTGGAATTGGGAAGTATTTTCAGTCCCTCTTTACAGCTTTTCCTCTTCTCTTCCTTCCCTGTACACCACAGTCCCCTTCTCCAGTGTTTGGGACCCAGGTCCATCAGTCCTGGCTATGGAGGTAAAGGAAATGTTGGGATTACAGCCACTAAGAATATATCTTCAAGCCCCAAAGAGATTCTGGAAGCTTGACCGCTGTTCACATGTCTTCTGCTGCTCTAGGTCATAACTGGAAAACAACATACTTCACTACCCATGCCCTTGGGCATTTTTTTCCTTCAAAATGGGTTCATCTGTGTGTCTGCAAGTGTGTGTGTGTGTGTGTGTATCCATGTGCAGATACACGCAGGTGAACGGGTAAGATGCCATCACATGGTCTCAGGAAGAAGACTTACGGGTCCAATGTTCAGGGTCTCCAGGGTGAACTCATCCACCCGGTCACGTTCAAAGTAGTCTTTCAGGTTGTTGTCAGATACAAGAAGATCTTGCTTGATGGTGTCAGATTTGTCCCCATAGAGCTTGATGTAGACTGTGGAATCTGTGCTGGCCCCAGGGACGTCCCCAGTCTTCAGGCTGATGTGATAGCGGAAGTCTGAACAGCCCGAGGCAGGAGGCAGGAAGGGAGGGTTTAGTGCAGGGTGAGCGGGAGGGAGCGTGGGGCAGGAGGCTGTTCCGCCAGGGCTGGGGCGCTCAGTTGGGGATTGGGAACCCAGGGTCTTGCTCTCTTTATGTAACCCTGAGACTGGGGGGGTGGCTCCCACCAGCCCCCCTCATCTCAAAATCAGAATTCTAATACCTGCTTGGCCTGCCCCACGGGGTGTGAATGCAATGGGAACAGGAAGGCTTGCAAAGAATACTAAAATGTAGGAGACAAGGATTTAAAGCAAACACCTCATGCAATTTCTTATCTGATGGATGAAGAAACTGAGGCAAAGGGAGCATCTACCTCCCTGCAGACAGTGTGTAGCACGTTTACACGGTGTTAGTGCTGAGTGTTCTGACCTCGGTTTTACAGGTGAGGAATCTGAACTTCAGAAGAGAATGTATTTGGCTCAAGATGGCAACAGTTAAGAAGGAGCCAACCTAGCATTAAACACTAGGCATTCAACATTAAGCATATTTGAGAGTTGTGTTTTACACAATCATTTAAGAAAGTAACCTTGTATTCATTTTTTAAAAATTGAGAAAATGGAGAAATGGAAGCTGAGTTTTAGCAAATAAACTTTCTGGCATGATATTGAAATAATCACAACTACTTTCTTTGAACTATTATGTATTGATGTTTATATATTAAAATAAAATAGTTGGAGATATTAAAAAAAAGAAGAAGAAGGAGTCAGCTATGAGGGAAACCCTAACATGGACCCCGTTCGGCCCCGTTCTCAACTGAAATGCCATGCTGATGCTACTCCATCTTATGACCTAGAAAGGTCTTCATCGTCTGTCCACAAGGGAGGATACAAAGGCCTGGTAAAAGGCAAGTCCTGGGATAACCTGAGCCACGACCCCAAGTCCTATAGGTTTGTTGCAGGGTATGGGTCTTGGGAATGAGGAGGGAAGCACTGAGAAGGCAAGTGTTGCTAGTTCCAAGGCCTGCTGTGCATGGCTGTCTAGGGGCCTTCCAGCACTGGCAAAAAAGACTCAGAGAAAGGCAGCTGAGCACAGCTGCTGCGGGGACAGCCCTACAGACCCGTCAGGCCCTGGTAGAGGCCAGACCTGTGGGTATGGCCCAGACCCGCTCCTCCAGGGACACCTGAGGGCACCGAGGAAGTGGCTTTTGTCCTTCTTGCTGTAAAGATATAGCAGGAACTGAGAAAAAAAGACCTCTTCTTTACACCATTTTCCATCTAAATCCTTTCAAAAGCTCTGACTTGGGAGTGGAAAGCCTGAAGGGTCCTTTCCATGTGGTAAAGCAGGGCTTGCTGGAGTAGAAAGGGCAAGGCAGGGAGACACAGACTCCTGGGCACTGGTACACTGCTGGGTGCAGACCTGGCTGTACTAGGGGATCCCCTTGCCACAGGCATGGGTCGTGTGTCTAATGGGGGCATTAGTTCATCTCTTAAGGATCATCCCAGCTCTTAAATTCTGTAATTCTGCATTCAGAGAATGTAGAATTCCAAATCTTCAATTTTCTATCTGACCTTACAAAGATATTTAGCTCCACCAGATGTGTCCCCATCTGACAAATGGGCATAACAACATCAGCTCTGCCTACCTTCTGGGGTTATCGCAGGGCTTACATGAGATAATCAATGATAAATATGAGGTCTTGTAAAAGAAATGAGGTGTTGGTATTACTGAGGATTCTGGGTATGTTTCTTTTAAACTTTGTCTAATGCTCATGATGAAACCAAGGCACTTGAAGAAATAACACCATTAAGGAAAGCTGTAAGGCCTCCAGGATAATTCTTGGCATTGAAAACAATGTTTTCATTGTACAGCCCCTTCCAAACGTGTTTATCCTCTCCAGGCCCTGAATGATAGGTACCCCCAGCAATGGGCAACATTAGCCTGTGTTACTGCTCTTGTTATTCTCATTGACAGAGGCCCACATGCGTCAGGGCCCCACACTGAGGGCCATAATGCAGCTGTGTGCACAGCGCAGACAGACAGATTTCCAGATCCTCCCTCAGAGCCTCTTCCTCTCCACCCTGCCCAGTGCTGCCTCCGTGGAGTGAAGGGCATGTGCTTTCCCCAGCTGCCTTCTAAGCTGCCAAGGGAGGGCGTCTGTCCTGCCCAGGGCACACCTACCACCTGTCCTCAGGACAACTTACTCTTCAGTGTCGCATTGCTGTCGCTGGGCAGCAACTCTCGGACCAACTGCCCATCATCCTTATCCTTGTCCAACCACCTGCTGGGCAAATGAGGGGCTGTTAGCTCTTTGAGTGGGGCAGCCTGACAACCAACCATCACACAATTCATGCAGAGTCACCAGGAGGCCAGAGCTTTGAACTCAGCAAAGGGAAATGGTTCTACCAGAGCTCAGAACAAAGGATCCCAAACCAGACTAGGGAAGGAGGGCTGCCCTGGGGAGGTGATATCTGGCTGAGACTGGAAGGATGACAAAGAGTTAACCAGAAGAGGAAGGAGGCGCATTCAGAGTGAACAACATGCTAGGACAGAGTGGAGCCTCCAGGAGCAGACGGACAGCCAGTGTGGATGGAATGGAACGAGTGAACAGTGCAGTGCTGGCAGATGAGGCTGAAGAGGTGGCAGGGTCACTTGATGTGGAACCTCGGTAATCATGGTAAAGAGCCTGTCCTAAAAGCCATGAACACCTGTGTCATCGTTATCATAAAAAAAAAACAACCCACCTCTTTTTCTAAGAGTCCATCATGTGCGTGGCACTGTGATGAGAGCTCTGGGGTGGGGAGAAGGCAGAGAAGATGCACTATGATGAATAAGACACAGCCCAGCCCCTGGAGAACCTGCAGTCTAGTTAAGAAGGCAGGACAGACTGGCTGAGGTACCAGAGACCAAGACAAGGATGGATGTTAAACCAAAGTAAGTGCAACAGAAGTGTAGAGAAGTGAGAAGGGCTCATGGTGAAGGGCCACTGATCTGAGTCCTCAAGGATGAATGAGATTTGCCAACAAGGAGAAGCTGGGTCTGGACCCTGCAGGGCTAGGATTTGAGGGCTATGACTCATCAATATGTCAGAGTGGGCCATGGCATCTGCCAGTGGAAAAGACATTGGACCAATTTGCCTGAAAAGCACTGCTCCCACAGAGCACAGAGACCCAGGCTGGGAAATCAGACAATCGTGCAAGCACGAGTTATCCAGGCCCCAGTACTCAAGACAGTCTGTGATATGGGCTGATGGCAAAAGAAGAGACACCCTCAGTGTTCTCCAGGGCAATGGGGAAACCAAGGTACTTGCTTCTTGACCATTTGTCTACATCTTGGTGCTTGTCTTTGCAGCCCACTCCTATTATACTCCCTAGAGGGAGGCAATCCCTGGGCCACAGAACCTATCAAAGGAAGTTAAAGCACTGTCTCCTCCCCAGCGCTCCCAACATGGAGCTCAGGCTTCTCTAAACCACAGTCCTCTCTGCCAATATACTGCTCCCCTCCCCAGGGTCAATTCAGGCAACACTGTGGTCTCTCACATCTCTTTGCTCTTGCCCTCCCCCACCAAGTACATGATCTTACATTCCCATGGGACCTTGCTATCAGCTGGCTGTTAGCTACCATTGACTACTACACATAAAATAGATAAGCAACAGGATCTACTGTATAACACGGGGAACTATATTCAATATCCTGTAATAGCCTATAATGTAAAGTAATCTGAAAAATATAATTGAATCACTACCTGAGACTAACACAATATTGTAAATCAACTATACTTCAATTAAAAAAAAAAACACTAGCTGACAATTAAGTTGTTATGCTTCCCATGAGCTTTCATGCTGTGAATCTAGAACACCAAAAGCCGTCTGAGATTATAAGACATTAAGGTACAAACTCATGGCTTTGGTGACAGGGTAAGAGAGAGATTTGGGGGAGCAAGGGAGTGCTGACTAGAGCTCCTCAATCAACCTCTGATTGTCCTGCTGAGGTCACTGCAGCATCTCCCACAGACTTGGAGACCACGGAGGAGAAGGCAGTGATGTGGCCCTGTCAGTATGCTCACAGGGACAGGGAGGATGGATAGTCAGCAGGCCACTGGCCATCGCAAAATCCCATCTGCTCTCCCTTCTTTCTCTCCACCATTTCTCCATCCCCAGGCCCTCCCCAGCAGCAGAGGAAACCATGACTTGTCATTTCAGTTTCCACCTAAATACTTGCAGGATATTAATAGGTATTTCCAAATATAGTCATTTTCTTTCAGCTTCAAACACTTCAGCCCAGTTTCAGAGTGAGATGTTGCTAAATGGATAAGCCAGTCTGCTGGAGATTTTATTACTCTTTCTCTGGGCTCACAAAAATGTGCAAGTATGCACACATGTGCACACACATGTACATACATAAACACAAACACATGCACACACATAAACACATGCACACACACATAAACACATGCACTTAAACACACACGTATACAGGTAGGCACACACACACACACACATAAACACACACACATCTACCATGGCTAAGATGCTCACCACTCCCTGATCCTGGCAAAGAAGTTCTGATAAATAGGTCTGGTTTGTTCTCCTCTCCCAGGGAGTAAAATAATAGCTCAGGTGAAGAAAGAAGCAGTTTGTGAGCCCAGGTTCTACCTCCAGGTTCTTCAGAGTCCTCCTGGGTCCTGAAGCAGCAAATGTCATCACCACACACCTCACCAAGATATCAGAATCCATTTTCTAAGCCTCTTAGATAGCCTCATCCACCAGAGGGCAGACAGCTGAAGCAAGAAGAACTACAATCCTGCAGCCTGTGGAACTAAAACCACATTCACAGAAAGGTAGACAAGATGAAAAGGCAGAGGGCTATATACCAGATGAAGGTACAAGATAAAACCCCAGAAAAACAACTAAATGAAGTGAAGATAGCAACCTTCCAGAAAAAGAATTCAGAATAATGATAGTGAAGACGATCCAGGACCTCGGAAAAAGAATGGAGGCAAAGATCGAGGAGATGCAAGAAATGTTTAACAAAAACCTAGAAGAATTAAAGAACAAACAAACAGAGATGAACAATACAATAACTGAAATAAAAACTACACTAGAAGGAATCAATAGCAGAATAACTGAGGCAGAAGAACGGATAAGTGACCTGGGAGACAGAATGGTGGAAATCACTGCTACAGAACAGAATAAAGAGAAAAGAATGAAAAGAAATGCAGACAGCCTAAGAGACCTCTGGGACAACATTAAATGCACCAACATTCTCGTTATAGGGGTCCCATAAGGGAAAGAGAGAGAGAAAGGACCCAAGAAAATATTTGAAGAGATTATACTCAAAAACTTCTCTAATATGGGAAAGGAAATAGCCACCCAAGTCCAGGAAGTGCAGAGAGTCCCAGGCAGGATAAACCCAAGGAGAAACACACTGAGACACATAGTAATCAAACTGACAAAAATTAAAGACAAAGAAAAATTATTAAAAGCAACAAGGGAAAAATGACAAATAACACACAAGGGAACTCCCATAAGGTTAACAGCTGATTTCTCAGCAGAAACTCTACAAGCCAGAAGGGAGTGGCAAGATATATTTAAAGTGATGAAAGGGAAGTACCTACAACCAAGCCTACTCTACCCGGCAAGGATCTTGTTCAGATTCGACAGAGAAATCAAAAGCTTTACAGACAAGCAAAAGCTAAGAGAATTCAGCACCACCAGACCAGCTGTGCAACAAATGCTAAAGGAACTCCTCTAGGTGGGAAAGAGACTAGCAACTTAGAGCAACCTTGTACATATATAGACTGCTACATCAAAACATCATGGGAACAGCAAACCCAAAACTACAATAGATATACACACACAAAAGAAAAAGCAACAGAAACACAACACTAAAGATGGTCATCAAACCACAAGAGAAGAGAACAAAAGAGGAAGGAAAGAAAAAAGACCTACAAAAAGAAACCCAAAACAATTAAGAAAATGGCAATAGGAATACACATATCAATAATTACCTTAAATGTGAATGGATTAAATGCACCAACCAAAAGATATAGACTGGCTGAATGGATTTGAAAACAAGACCCATGTGTATCCTGTCTACAGGAGACCCACTGCAGACCTAGGGACACATACAGCCTGAAAGTGAGGAGATGGAAGAAGGTCTTCCATGCAAATGGAATTCAAAAGAAAGCTGGAGTAGAATACTCATAACAGACAAAATAGACTTAACAATAAAGACGGTTATAAGAGACAAAGAAGGACACTACATAACAATCAAGGGATCAATCCAAGAAGAAGATATAACAATTGTAAACATATATGCATGCAACATAGGAGCACCGCAACATATAAGACAAATACTAACAGCCATAAAGGGAGAAATTGACAGTTACACAATAACAGTGGGGGATGTTAACACTCCATTTTTATCAATGGACAGATCATCCAGACAGAAAATTAATAAGGAAACACAAGCTTTAAATGACAAAATAGACCAGATAGATTTAATTGATATTTATAGGACATTGCATCCAAAAACAGCAGATTACACTTTCTTCTCAAGTGCACATGGAACATTCTCCAGGATTGACCACATCCTGGCCCACAAAGCAAGCCTCGGTTAATTTAAGAAAATTGAAATCATATCAAGCATGTTTTCCGACCACAATGCTATGAGACTAGAAATGAACTACAAGAAAAAAAAACTATAAAAAACACAAACATGTGGAGGCTAAACAATTTGCTGCTAAACAATTTGTTACTGAACAACCAATGGATCACTGAAGAAATCAAAGAGGAAATAAAAAAATACCTAGAGACAAATGAAAATGAAAGCACAACCATCCAAAACCTATGGGATACAACAAAAGCAGCTCTAAGAGGAAAGCTTATAGCAATACAATCTTACCTCAGGAAACAAGAAAAATCTCAAATAAACAAGCTAACCTTACACCCAAAGCAACTAGAGAAAGAAGAACAAACAAAACTGAAAGTCAGTAGAAAGAAAGAAATCATAAAGATCAGAGCAGAAATAAATGAAATAGAGACAAGGAAGACAATAGCAAAGATCAATGAAACAAAAAGCTGGTTCTTTGAAAAGATAAACAAAATTGATAACCCTTTAGCCAGACTCATCAAGGACAAAAGGGAGAGGACTCAAATCAATACAATTAGAAATGAAAAAGGGGAAGTTACAACTGACACTACAGAAATACAAAGGATCACAAGAGACTACTACATGCAACTGTATGCCAATAAAATGGACAACCTGGAAGAAATGGACAAATTCTTAGAAAGGTACAGTCTCCCAAGACTGAACCAGGAAGAATTAGAAAATATGAACAGACCAATCACAAACACTGAAATTGAAACTATAATTTAAAAACTCCCAACAAACAAAAGTCCAGGACCTGATGGCTTCACAGGAGAATTCTATCAAACATTTAGAGAAGAGCTAACACCTATCCTTCTGAAAGTTTTCCCAAAAATTGCAAAGGAAGGAAGACTCCCAAACTCATTCTATGAGGCCACAATCACCCTGATGCCGAAACCAGACAAAGATACCACTGGAAAAGAAATTTACAGGCCAATAGCACTGATGAACATAGATGCAAAAACCCTCAACAAAATACTAGCAATTCAAATCCAAAAATACATTAAAAGGCTCACACACCATGATTGAGTGGGATTTATCCCATGGGTGCAAGGATTCTTCAATATCCACAAATCAATCAATGTGATACACCACATCCACAAATTGAAGAATAAAAACCATATGATCATCTCAAAAGATACAGAAAAAGCTTTTGACAAAATTCAACACCCATTTATGGTAAAAACTCTCCAGAAAGTGGGCATAGAGGGAACCTACCTCAATGTAATAAAGGCCATATACAACAAACATACAGTTAGCATCATACTCAATGGTGAAAAGCTGAAAGCATTTCCTCTAAGATCAGGAATAAGACAAGGATGCCCACTCTCACCACTTTCATTCAACATAGTTTTGGAAGCCCTAACTACAGCAGAGAAGAAAAAGAAATAAAAGGAATCCAAATTAGAAAAGAAGAAGTTAAACAGTCACTGCTTGCAGATGACATGATATTATACATAGAAAAGCCTAAAGCTGCTACCAGAAAACTACTAGAGCTCATCAATAAATTTGGGAAAGTTGCAGGCTACTAAATTAATACACAGAAATCTGTTGCATTTCTATACCCTAACAATGAAAGATCAGAAAGAGAAAGTCAAGAAACAATCCCATTTCCCATTGCATCAGAAAGAATAAAATACCTAAGGAGACAAAAGACCTAAGGAATAAGCCTACCTAAGGAGACAAAAGACCTGTACTCCAAAAACTATAAGATGCTGATGAAAGAAACTGAAGAAGACATAAACGGATAGAAAGATATACCATGCTCTTGGATTGGAAGATTAAATATTGTGAAAATGACTATACTACCCAAGGCAATCTACAGATTCAATACAATCCCTATCAAATTACCAATGGCATTTTTCACAGAACTAGAACAGAAAAACCCTAAAATTTGTATGGAGACACAAAAGACCCCGAATAGCCAAAGCAATCTTGAGAAAGAAAAATGGAGCTGGAGGAATCAGGCTTCCTGACTTCAGACTATACTACAAAGCTATAGTCATCAAAACAGTATGGTACTGGCACAAAAATACACCTATAGATCAATGGAACAGGACAGAAAGTCCAGTAATAAACCCACGCACCTATGGTCAATAAATCCATGACAAAGGAGGCAAGACTATACAATGGTGGAAAGAAAGTCTCTTCAACAAATGGTACTGGGAAAACTGGACAGCTACATGTAAAAAAATGAAATTAGATCATTATTTAACACCATACACAAAAATAAGCTCAAAATGGATTAAAGACCTAAATGTGAGACTGGACACTGTAATACTCTTAGAGGAAAACATAGGCAGAACACTCTCCGACATAAATCACAGCAGTATCTTTTCCAATCCGTCTCCCAGAGTAATGGAAATAAAAACAAAAATTAAAAAATGGGACCTAATTAAATTCAAAAGTTTTTGCACGGCAAAGGGAACCATAAACAAAATGAAAAGACAACCCACAGCCTGGGAAAAAATATTTGCACATGATGGGACCAACATGGGATTAGTCTCCAAAATTTACAAACAGCTCATGCTGCTTAATATCATCAAAACAAACAACCCAGTCAAAAAATGAACAGAAGACCTAAATAGACATTTTTCCAAGGAAGACATACGGATGGCCAAGAGGCACATGAAAAGATGTTCAGCATCGCTAATGATTAAAGAAGTGCAAATCAAAACTACAATGAGATATCACTTCACACCAGTCAAAATGGCCATCATCAAAAACTCCACAAACGATAAATGCTGGAGAGGGTGTGGAGAGAAAGGAACCCTCCTACACTGTTGGTGGGAATGTAAATTGGTACAGCCACTCTGGAGAACAGTATGGAGTTTCCTTAAAAAACTGAAAATAGAGCTACCATATGACCCTGCAATCCCACTCCTGGGCATTTATCTGGAGAAAAACATGGTCCTAAAGGATACATGCACCCCAATGTTCATTGCAGCACTGTTTACAATAGCCAAGACACGGAAGCAACCTAAATGTCCATCGATAGATGAGTGGATAAAGAAGATGTTGTACATATATACAATGGAATATTACTCAGCCATAAAAAAGAATGAAATAATGACATTTGTAGCAACATGGATGGACTTAGAGATTGTCATACTGAATGAAGTGTCAGACACAGAAAGAGAAATATCGTATGATATCACTTATATGAGGAATCTAAAAAGAAATGATAAAAATGAATGTATTTACAAAACAGAAACGGACTCACAGACTTAGAGAATGAACTTATGGTTACTGGAGAGGAAGGGTGGAGGGAAGGGATAGTTAGGGAGTTTGGGATTGACATGTACACGCTGCTGTATTTAAAAGGATAACAAACAAAGACCTACTGTATAGATCAGGGGAAAAAAAAAAGAATCCATTTTCTAAAAAATGTGTGAACTCGTAAGTGTTTGGGGGCATGGAGAGCCCTGGGGTATGTCAGAGGCTTCAGCTCCTAGTCAGCCCTACAATCAGCAGCAGCAACAGCATCGCCTGTGTCATCAGCAGACTTGGCTCCTTTCAAAGTGCAACCGGATTTCACCCTCATAATCACCGTAAGACACTTGCTGGTTGGGAAGGCACAGAAGACCAGAGAAGTTAAGAGCTTTGCCCAAAGTCACATAGCAGGTAGGTGGCCAGATTCCTGGCCCTTGCACCACGCTCGCGGCAATTCAGCCAGTGTGGACACTCAGACTTCTTCCTC
This sequence comes from Neophocaena asiaeorientalis asiaeorientalis, assembly GCF_003031525.2. Lineage (NCBI taxonomy): Eukaryota > Metazoa > Chordata > Mammalia > Artiodactyla > Phocoenidae > Neophocaena > Neophocaena asiaeorientalis. The sequence continues at coordinate 2,520,842 of NW_020185329.1, forward strand.
ATCCCTTTTTCACATTCCCCCTCTTCTTCCTCACCTGTCCCAGGGCTCAGTCCTCATTTTCTTTATCCACACTCTCCCTAAAGGATCCCCTCCATTTCCCTGACTTTAAATTCCATCTCTGTGCTCTCATTTCCTGAATTTATTTCTCAAGGCCTGACTCTGCCTACTTGCACAAGCATCTCTAAACTAACATGGCCGCACTGGACCTGCGGAGCCCACCCATCCCCACCCCCAGCCCTCGCTCCCCAGGCTCCCATTTTGGTAGAGAGGGCGACCTCTGCCCACCTACTGAAGGCAGAGACCTGGGGTCTCCAATTCTCCTCTCTCTTAGTGGCAGGTCCTATGAACTCCACCTCCAGGATCCACCTGTGATGTAGCCCTTCCCTCCACCTTCGCTGCCACCACCTGGGGCCAGGTTGCCAAGTTACGGGCTGAATTGTGGCCCCCCACAACAAAAGATCTGTTGAAGCCTTAACCTTAGTACCTCAGAATGTGACTTTATTTGGAAATAGTGTCCTCACAGAGGTAATTGAGTTAAAATGAGGTCATTAAGGTGGGCCCTCATCTAAAATGACTGACATCCTTATAAAAAGTGGAAATCTGGACACAGAGACAGACACATACAGAGGGAAGACAACGTGAAGACAGAGGGAGAAGATGGCCATCTACAAGCCCAGGAATGCCTGCGGTTGCCACAAGCTGAGAGGCGTGGAGCAGACCCTGTTCAGAGCTCCTTCGGGAGAGCATGGTCCTGCCGACACCTTGAGTCTGGACTTCTGGCCTCCAGAACTGCGAGGCAAAATTCTGCTGTTTAAGCCACTCAGTTTGTGGTACGTTGTTACAGCAGCCCTAGCAAACTAATACATACCGTCATGGACACCACGACCCCTCCTGCCATTCTGTTTCCTCTCTGGACTCCCTACCACCTGTCCTCCACACAGAAACCAGAGGGAACTACCCAAAATGGAAGAGCCCCACCAAGCCCTCCTGATATGGGCCTCTGCCCACCTCTGACCCCACCAGGTGGCTTTCTCCTTTGTCCACCTGCTTTGGTCTCATTGGAGTTCTAGAACCCTCAAGCTCTTTCCCCTGGCACTCTCCTTTTCATCCTGCAAGAAGTCAGCCTAAATGTCCCCATGAAGACAGACCCACCCACCTTCTCCGTCTCTGACCCACCCTCTCCATCTCAGTGTGGCCTCTCCAGCAGCTCTGCCACCACCGTGCGTTTCCTCCAGCCCACTCCTCAGAGTTAGCAATTGTGGCTTTCTTAGTGTATTCGTTTGCTTATTGTTTAGTTCCCCTCCAGACAACAAACTTCATGAAGACAGGGGGCAAGCGTATATAAATGCTTCATAAATATCTTTTGAGTGGATGGGAATAAAACAAGGAAGCCTGGTCCATCCAGCATCCCAGCCAGGCAGCCTCCGGGGCCAGCAGGGAGCAAACGGGTCAGTGTTGAGGAGAGACCAGAACTCTCCCACCCCCTTCTTCTTCGTACTCCCTCCCCATGTGCCAGGCAGCCCTTACCAACCTCTGCGAACCCCCTCCTCAGTGCCATGCCTCTCACCACTTCTCCAGCCTGGATGACCCACCCTCCCTTCTCTTCACCATCCATTCACTCTCCGATCTTCCTTCCAGGCCCAAGTCCTGTTCTGCCTCTCTTGGGAAGCCTTCCCTGGCTCCCCGACCCTTACTCGGAGCCTCTTTCTGTCTATTAGTGCCACTGACTTGGAACTGCCTGCATCATTACCTATCTTTCCAATGTAATCCTCTTAGTACTAACAGTGGCCATACTTTGAAGACTGTAGATGCCTTTGTCATGGACAAAAACATTTCACAATCATTGTGCCCTGGGATTGCCCCAGTGGCCCTCCATAGCTGGGAAACTGCTCTTCCTGGGCTGGTGTGGTGGTAAGCAAATCAGCTGTAGCAAATGTGTCTGCATGCACATGTGTGCACGAGTGCGTCTGTGTGCCTGGTAGAGAAAGAGCAATGCATTCGCTGCCGGGTTGTTAGGCAACCTGCCCCCACCCACTCTGAGGAGGGCTGCCCTTAGGCGAGAAATGACCTTGGACACGCACACAGCACCTCGTCCATAGGTGCAAGACTCAGCTTGGGCCTGGGATTTGCAGAGCCTAGTTGATCCAAAGCTCCAGTTAAGCGTGTACCTCCCAGACATTGCTACGGGTGAATGGGAATGGCCAACCAGACAGCACAAACAATGCTGGTATTGTTCCTCATTATAGAAATGTCTCTATCAGGAACGTTTGATAGAGCCCAAACTGGCTGTGAAAGAAATCCAAATGCTTAAGACAAAAGAGAAAAGAAAGTTTACCTCACTAGTAAGCTGGGATAAGGAAATGAAAACAAAGTAAAATATCTTGACAAGATATTAAAAGGGAAAAGATGTGGTAGAAGGCCATCCAAATGGGGAAAAAACCCACCTTTAATTCAAAAGTTTAGTTCAGCATGTAACAAAGCCTCTGAGGTAACTCTCAGTTAAAGTCTGAAGTTGTCATATTTTATCACTGAAAAATGCCAGCATTTTGGTAATTAATAGACTTAGTGGCAGCACCACACTGGGATACCAATGCTGTTGTTCCATCACCTGTGTGTGTTGGGGGTGGCGGGGATATGAGGCCCAGGTCTAAGTGCCACCAGCAGGGCCACCTCTCTTTCTGGACCAACTATATCCTTAAGCTATGATTTTGCTCCCTGCACCTGGAATAGGCTGAGTCTTCCCAAAACTAAGGCCCATAACCTAAGCTGGAGAAAATCAAAACAGACAGGACTCATGTACCTGAGACAAGGGAACTCCACGTTGTCGCTCTCAGGCTGCCCCTCCTCTCTCACCAGCACCCGATCCAGGAACCAGCCACTGCCGCTGCCTTTGCCGTCGTGTCTGACCCTCACCCGCCTTACCTTCCGCATGGTGACGGACTCAATGGTGAACTCATCGGCCTTTGTGGGGAAGACAGCAAGGCCAGTTAGACGGTGGCTCCCCTGGGACCCAAACACCAAGGGAAGACACAGGCCCAGAAATCCTAAAAGCCATAGCCAATGGGTTGGGCTATTGGTCTTTCACAGGTGGGCCAGGGGCTACCCATAAAGAACAAATTGCACCTCTCCCTCAATTTCTCCCACTGGACTATGTTCGATGTCAAGTTCCCAACAACTGAGATCTGTATTTTTGGATAAATGATGGCCATTCCCTGTGATCTCCTTTTAAAAGGCAAATCCCCTAGGAGGATTAATATATTAAGCTGTTATCAGTCACTAACCATTTATCATGAATTAATTCCTTGGTTAATCTCCTCTGGCTCCTTGCTACAGAAGGACACTGGCTCCCTTTTGAGAAAGGGAATGATTAGGGGGACCAGTGGTCTTATTAATTTCACAGTTTTGCCTGCCAGTGAAGCAGCAGGAATGCAGCAGGGGCTGCAGACTTGCCAAGTCTACACAAGTGTACCTGGGACCCTCTGGGAACAGGAACTCGAGGGTGGGATTCATGAAGGAAGGAATCAGAAGATGTAGAAAGAAAAGAGTAGGAAAGGGTGGAGAAAGACCTCCACTTGAATTCCAGGGCTTGCCCTGCCCTTGCTAAGGAAGAGGTGGCAGAGGAAGGAGAGGACCAAGGCTTACCAAATCTCTTCACCTGATGAGCAAACTTGGGTCTCACATTATTGAACTATGACTCTTAACTGAGCATCTACTGTGTGCTGAGGGCCAGGTCTGCTGGCAGGCAGTACATCTGTCACCTCTAATCCTCACAACAGCCAGCCACAGGTAGGCATCCTTTCCCCCATTTCAGACGCAAGGAAACTGAGGCTCAGAGAATGGAGGGTCTGGCCCCGATCCTCCTGACTCTTTCCCCATTGTTTCACACAGCCTCCCCAGTAAATCCAGGTGATGGTTGGGGAAACCAAAGGGATCACCCAGCACGTTTGTAATGAGGCTAGGAATAGAACCCAATTCTCCCACTTCCATGTTTAGCGTCTTTCCTGATTTCTCTTTCAAAAAGGAAACGAACAAGTTGCCACCAGTGGTCATGCCTAGTGGAGATGCAATGTTCCTTCAGGTGTCCCAGCTTTCAGCATGCCTGGGACCTTCAGTCCACACACAAGGTGCCCAGCTTCCTTCCCTGCCCACCCCAAGTGTCTTCCTGCTCTGCCCTCTTCTCAAAGCTAAGGTGTGGGCCAGCTCTCAGTCTTAGGAGCTTGGTGACTGTCACGCATGTAGTTCCCTGTTCGCACACCCAGAGACAGCCTCCCTGATGGTCGAGGCACCAGTACCACTGATCAGCTCTACTTAGAGCAGGGAAGATAACGGAATGGGAAGGGGTGGGGTGGGGCTGAGGGAGGTGCACTGCTGGAACTTACGTTGCCCTTCACAAACAGGTCGGTGTTATTCCTGCAGTTGTAGAGCAGCCGCTCCCCCGTGTCCCCCACATCACCAAAAAGGCAGAGGTAGACGTTGGCATCCGTTCCCGCACCTTCAAGTTCCCCAGTGCACACTGTCACGCGGTACCGGGCCACTGGCAGGCAGAGAGAGGGACACAACTAGCTGGCAGCCCCCTGCTCCCAGCACTGGCCCTGCTGCTCCCCACCTCTGAGCACTGCCTCCCCCTCTCCCCCCGGCTCTCATCTGGGCTGACCTTGCTCATTCCGCCAGCTGCCTCACACCAGTCAAGGGCCAGCTCATCTGCAAATCCCTTGTCCCAGACAGACCAGAGGTTCCCAATCCTGGCTAACTGTCAGAATCCCATGGGAAACTTTTATAAGAATTCAGATTCCTGAGCACCACTTCAGACTTCCCAAATCTTAGTTTCCAGAGTGGGACCCCTAAAACTGCATTATTTACAAGCTCCCCCCGGGGACTCTGGTGGAGTTGGAGTTGGCAGTGTTTGGGGACCACAGGTCTAATACAAACATTTTGGCACTTGATTCCATCCAACCCAGTAGACTTTTTGCGTTAGGTTGTCCTCCAATTCATGAGTCCTGTCTTATTAAGAAAAGTAAGATAACTTTTCTTTTGAACCAGAACTGAGCCTTCCCTTCTCTTCAGAACTCCCCAGTGCTATGGACATGCCAGGAAGAGAAGCAGAGAGAAAGGCACAAAGTGCAGCTGCTATGGGAAGGGCAACATCTTCTTCCCATGTTGAAAATGTACAGTCGAGCAGGCAAACCTGCATCTGGCACATAAGGCCTTACTTCCTAAGCTAAAAGTGAAATTCATTCATTCATTCCTTTGCCCAATATCTGTTTACTGAAGCCTAGTAAATGGCAGGCATTATTATAGGTGCAGGGATTCAGCAGTGAGCAAGACAGACTCCTGTTCAATGGCACTTATATTAAAGTTGAGAATGGAAGGGTGGAGAGGAGAGATGGACAGTAAAATCATAAATCATGAACAGGAAAATTTCTGAGTTGTATCTGTAACAAAGATAGTATAATGGAGTGATGCCACAGGGTGTGATGGAAGTAGGGAGATGTGCGGTAAGGGGGTGAAGATGATTTAGAGATGCAGAAAAGCTTGCTGCAAGGAGGCAAGGCTTGGACTAAAATGTTGGTGATAGGAACCAGCCACAGGCGTAGTGAGAGAAGAGGGTGCTGGTAAGTGTGAAGCCCCAATTTGGAGATAAGCAGCTATGTTTCAGGAGCAGAGAGAAGGCCAATATGGCTGGAATGGAGGGAGAAGGAGGGGATGAGATGAGGCCCAGAGGTGGACAGGGTTAAGGTAAGACATGTGGCTTCCTTTGTGTTTTTGTTTTTAATACAACAGGAAGCCTTTATAGGGCTTTAGGCAAGGAAGTAACTTAGTCTGATCTATGTTTTAAAGAGCATTTGGCTGCCATGTGGAGAACTGATTGTAGGGGAAGAAAGAGTGAATCAGAGAGGCCAGTTAGTGGAATAATTACAGTAGTCTAGAAAAGAGAGGAGGATGCCTAGGACTGGGGGTGCAGTGGAGATGGAGAGAAGTTGGTAGATTAGAGATATATTTCTGAGGTAGAAACAACAGTACTTGGTGATGGACTGGATAGTTAATTGAGGGAAAGAGAAGAACCAGGGATGATTCCTAGGTTTATGGCTTGGGCAACTAGGTGAATAGTGTTAGCAACAAGCCATAGGGACACTTGGGGAGAATGAAGGGTTTGGAAATAAAAATCAATGGTTGTTTATTCATTATAAATTTGAGGTGTGTATTAGATGATCATAAAAAGAGGTCAAGATGGCAGTTGAATATGTGTGTGGAGGGTCAGGAGTGTTGACCTGACTTTGGTCATCATAGGCATATAGATTCCATTGAAAGTCACAGGACCAGATGAGATCCCCTATGGAGAGGATGCAGACAAGGACTATAGAGGGATACCAACATTAGAGGTCAAGCCCAGGAGAAGCTAGCAACTCAGATGAAAAGCAGCAGTCAGTGAAGCAGAGGGATTTTGCTCTGAACCTAAAACTGCTCTAAAAAGTCTATTTTTTTAAAATGAAGTGAATATTAAGGCATTCCCAGATAAACAAAAACTAAAAGAATTCATCACCATCAGACCTGCTCTACAAGAAATATTAAAGGGAGCCCTTCACATTGGACATTAAACAGTAACTTGAACACACCCAAAGACATAAAGAGAACCAGGAAAAGCAATGACTTAGGTAAGTATATAGACAGTATACTTTAATTTTTGTTTGTAACTCTTTTCCTCTCAAATCTTATGTAAAAGACAACTCCATAAAGCAATAAATATAAAACTGCATTGGTGGGTTTATAATGTACAAAGATATAATCTGTATGGCAATATAGCACAAAGGAGGTGAAAAGAAACAAACCTACACTGGAGCAGAGTTTTTGTATATTATTGAAATTAAGCTGGTATTAATCTGAACTAGAATGTTATAAGTTAAGATGTTAATTGTAATTCCCTGGTATAATTCCCTAAGTGTAATTCTTCCTACTAAGAAAATAACTCTTACTGTATATACATATATGTATATGTATATATATTAAAAGAAACAAGGGAACTAAAATGGTATTCTAGAAAATATCTATTTACCACAAAAGAAGGAAGAATAAAGAAACAACAAAAAAAGACAAGATATATAGAAAGCAAATAGCAAAATGGCAGACATAAATCCTGCCATATTAGTAGTTACATTAAATGTAAATGGACTAAATATTTCAATCAAAAGGCAAAATATCGTGGTAATCCTGCAGAGACAGGATGGGTCTCCCTACTCCAAATTTGCTCAGCTATCAAGACTGATGATACCACGCATGTACCAAGAGTGAATATAAAATGATTATTCACATAATGAGCAGTTCTGGGGAGAGCATGATAGGCCCTCAAGCAGGCCCAAAAATGGCTGGGGACAGCAGAGAGGGATGACTGGTTTGACATTTTATGGTGGTTAAGGGGTGAGAGCTTCTTCACATGGGTCCTTGTATGGCTTGAACTTTCCACAAGTGTGAAGGAAGGGAGCATCCAGGCTTTCTTACCAAATTGCCCAGACATGAGGCAGAAAGCTACTGGTGTAACTGGAAAGCTGTCAGCAGTCAAATATGAAAAAGAAGTCATACTCCTTATTACACAGAGATTGGCAGAATAAATAATGCATCTAACTATCTGATGTATGGAAGAGACACACTTTAGATTCAGACACAAATAGGTTGAGAGTAAAAGGATGGCTCAAGAAGAAATAGACAATATGAATAAATTTATAACAAGTAAAAGATTGAATCAGAATTCAGAAAGCTACACATGAAGAAAAGCTCAGGCCTAGATGTCTTCACTACTGAATTTTACCAAACATGTAAAGAAAAATTAATACCAATTCTTCTCAAATAAAGTAGAAGGAAATACTTCTGAACTCATTTTGTGAGGCTAGCATATCTCTGCTCCAAAACCAGACAAAGATACCACAAGAAAAGAAAACTACAGACCAATGTTATGAATACAGATGCAAAAACCCTAAAAAAAATATTAGCAAAACAAATCCAGCCCCATAAAAAAGAACTATACAACATGGCAAGGTAGGAGCTATCCCAGGGATACAAGTTAAATTTCTGAAAATCAAGTAATGTAATATATCATATTAATAGAATAAAAAAACAAAAATCACATGATCATCTCAATAGACTCAGAAAAAGCATTTGACAAAATTCAACACTCTTTCATGATGAAAAATCAACAAACTAAGAATAAAAGGGAACTTCATCAACCCATAAAAGTCATCTATGAAGTACCCACAGCTGACATCATATATAATGGTGAAAGAGTGGATGCTTTCCCCCTAAGATCAGGAACAAGGCAAGGATCTCTGCTCCCACCACTTCTCTTCAACACGGTATTGGAGGTTTTAGCCAAGGCAACGAGGTATCCAGATTAGAAAGAAGTAAAACTATCTCTATTCGTGGATGACATGATCTTGTATATTGAAAATCATAAGGAATTCACTAAAAACTATTAGAACTAATAAGAGTTCAGCAAAGTTGTGGAGTACAAGATCAATATAGCAAAATCAACTGTATTTCTATTACCTTGCAATGAACAATCTGAAAAAAAATTAAGAAAACATTTCCATTCAAAATAGCATCAAAAAGAATAAAATAGGGCTTCCCTGGTGGCGCAGTGGTTGAGAGTCCGCCTGCCCATGCAGGGGACACAGGTTCGTGCCCCGGTCTGGGAAGATCCCACATGCCGCGGAGCGGCTGGGCCCGTGAGCAATGGCCGCTGAGCCTGCGCGTCTGGAGCCTGTACTCCGCAACGGGAGAGGCCACAACAGTGAGAGGCCCGCGTACCACAAAAAACAAACAAACAAACAAAAGAATAAAATAGTTATGAATAAATTTTTAAAAACAAGAAAACCAATTAATAAGTCATGGAGATGTAATGTACAGCATGGCAACTATGGTTAATAATACCATATTGCATATTTGAAATTGCTAATACAGTAGATCTTAAAAGTTCTCATCACAAGAAAAAAATTATGTAACAACGTGTTGTGATGGATGTTAACTAGACTTACTGTGGTGATCACTTTGCAATATATACAAATATTGAATCATTATGTTGTACACCTGAAACTAAATATAACATTGTAAGTCAATTATACCTCAATAAAAAAGAAAAAAGTGAAAAACTTAAGCTCTGCAAACTAAAAAACTGTTGAAAGAAATTAAAGATGTTCACAGATTGGAAGACCTAATATTGTTAAGATGGCAATACTTCCCAAACTGATCTACAGATAAAATGCAATCTCTATCACGATCTTAAATGATTTCTTTGTAGAAATTGACAAGCCATCTCTAAAATACGTATGGAATTTCAGGGAACCCAGAATAGCCAAAACAATAGCAAAAAAGAATAATAAAGAAGAATAACAAGTGTTGGCAAGGATGTAGAGAAATTGGAACTCTCATACATTGCTGATGGAAATGCAAAATGGTGCAGCTGTTTGAAAAATAGTATGATAGTTTCTCAAAACTCAAAACAATTACCATACAGCCAGCAATTCAGCTCATAGGTATATATCCAAGAGAAATGGAAACATATGTCCACAAAAAAACTTTACATGAATATTCATAGCCACATTATTCATAATAGCCAAAAAGTAGAAATAACCCAAATGTCCATTAACAGTTGAATGTGCTATATCCTTACAGTGAAATATTATTCAGCATTTAAAAGAAATGAAATACAGATGCATGCTACAAGGTGAATGGACATTAAAAACATTATGCTGAGTGAAAGAAACAGATACAAAAAGTCATATATTAAATGATTCCATTTATATGAAATGTCCAGAACAAGCAAATCTATAGAGACAAAAATAGATTATTGGTTTAAACAGATGGGTAAGTACAGAGATAAGGAGTGAGGTGGGGGAATGGGTGTGACTGCTAATGGGTATGGGTATGCAATGAAAATGTTCTGGAATTTGATAGTGGTCAAGGATACATGATTCTATCAATATGCTAAAAGCCACTGAATACTTTAAATAAATGGATTGTATGGAAAATGAATACCTCAATAAAGCTGTTTTAAAAAACGGACACTACTCATTGGTGGTCCATCTAAAATGAAGATAAAGTACATGAGGAATGAGACAAATCACCAGTAAGTTTAATTTAATTTTTCAGTAATAGACCCATTTTTATTTGGAGATATGAAGACATCTGAAAATTAAATTTGACCTTTAAATATGTGGGTCTGAATATATAGTGTCTATAGCAAAAGCATTTGTTAGAAGAAAAGGTCAAGGATAACTGCTTATCCACGGACCTGCCTGAGTGGGGCTGGCAAAGGTAGCCACTGAAGTCAAGAGTGGGGAAAGGTCTCCTGCCCCCAACAGTGTCTCCTGTCCTGCCCCCAAGGGTCTCCTGTCCCTCCCTCTTCAGAGGGACAGCACCTGAAATTCAACCACTGCTGCCTCTCCGGTCAACTCTGTTAAAATGCAAAAGATAAATGTTTTAAACTTTTAGCCTTCACATAAATGAAGCTGATGCTTTTGTGTTACGCTCCCAATGATAGGCTGTGTTAACAGTAAGAGGAACAAAGAGCATTAACTGGAGTGAGTACTGAAACGTGGAAGCACAAAAGGGAAGGGAGGGCACCAGTCTCACTTCATTCTGACTTTTGATGAAGGTCGGTTTTGCCTTTTTGGGCTGTATCTATTAGGCCATTCCCAGAGGCAAGCTGATGAGGGAATTTAGAAATCTCTATGCCTGGGAATCCCAGTCCCCTTTGCTCAGGAGCTCGAAGGTCCTATTGGCTGGACATTGTCAGGGGTCCCAATTCTCTCTAGGGGCCACTCCCAGCCCACCTGCCACTGAGGTTCTAAGCACCTTCCTGGCAAGAAGTCTGTGGACAATTAAAAATAATTATATTAGCCATCAGCAGTGAAAGACTTTAAACAGATGGGTAAGTACTAGAGCCTCTTGTACTTTAATTTTAAAATTACAGCTCAGCCTGATTAGCAAGAAGCCACAGTTTTCAGCACTTGAGACCAGTGGTCTCTTGCTGGCTCATCAGTGGTATGTAATCCCTTCTGCTGGACATGCGGTGGAGAATGCAGATCTCATTGGTTTTGCTATCTCACATAGCTCCTGAGGGAAAGGCAAGGTGGAGATAAATTGTGGGCTGGTGAGTGTTTTGTCTGTGTCTCCTGGTCTGTGTTAATCAGTGCAATCACCCCGGAAGGCATTTTGGCTCTCAGACGTGGTGTTAATTGCTTGTTTGACTGACCCTTATTTTTTAAGTAAACTAGGAGTACACAATTTCAAACATAGAGAATTGGTTTTAAATTGGTATTTACTCATTTTACATGAGTCCAAGACTCTCCACTGAAGGGATTTTCAGGAAGCCCTGCACATTATACCTTGGTATACCTTGGTACCAACTGGGGAAGTGAGATGTTGCCACCAGCTCTATTTACTGTTACAAAGAAGCATCCAGACCAGAAAAGGAGATTTGAGTTCCTGTAGAGGTGAGTGAGGACATGGGAGTGTTCCAAGAACAAGAGGAATTTATGTGAGCCAGAAAGAACAGTTGGGGAAAAGAAATTCGAGTTGATATGGGCTCCAAAGTACTGCCAAGGACCCCCAGAAGGCATTAAACTGCGCTTATAGCCAGGACAGACAGCCCTTCTGTCACTAACCCGGGTCCTTGAAGTCTTTAATCAATAGAAATTGATAAGAGGCCAGAAGAGAAATCCAGGCAAGGCTTTAGTGGGACTCGTGCCAGAGCACAAGGGAGTGAAAACAAGTAGCAGGTGCCCTTGCTTGCTCTCTGAGGAGGGCAAGCTGGTCCCTTAAATGGGGTGAGGGTGGGGGCGGATTGGTGGGTCAGGCTGGAGGGGCAGCTTAGGTGTCTGTCCACACCCTTGGCGGTGCTGTGTGCAGGGATTATGCTTTTGCTCCCGGTACCTCAGCAATGGCAGTTGGTTTGTGCTCTTCTTGTATCTTATAATTGCCCCCAACTGCAGTTATGTGTGCAGTTTTATTTAGTCCCTTATAGTTGCTTTGTATTCTGTCGCTAGAGATTCAAGCACTCCAGTAAATGGTGCCAGGTCCCAGCTTATCTCACTTCAATCCAATACTAGTCGTTAGAGAATTTTTTTAAATTGCAGTTGTTCTTTAATAGTATCACAGAAGGCAAAAACAAACAAAAGACAGCTATGATAGCCCCATATCTTATACACTGTTTAAAATGTTTCAAGGGTGTTTTTGTATGTAACCTATAGAAATGCTCTTCCTTCCTGCCCCTCCCACCGTGATCTCTCCTTATCTATCACATCCCCACCATGCAAGGCCTAGCTCAAATGCCTGAACAAAGTTTCTCCCATCTTCCTCAGCGGGAAGTTTACCTCCCTACTGTGTCTACTGCATTCATTCAACTCCTACCAGTTCCACCTTCAGAGTATTTCTTGAATTTATGTCCTCCTCCACAGTCTACCTGAACCCTGCACAATTTCAGGACCACTTTTTCTTTCCCCTGGATGATTTCTTGTCCCTAAAATACATCCTCCACACACCCACAAGTCCTTGACAGAGCAGGAGAAATGTGGGGAGGAAGGAACTGGATGGAGTTCAAGTTCAAGGGTGGTGTGAGTGTCATCAAGGTCATGAGAGGCCTGCGAGGGCAGGAGCCTGAGTCAGAGGTGGGGACTGAGTCAGAGTTCAGAGGAGCAGCTTTGTGGGATGAGCCCAGGTGAGGTACCGAGGAGTGGCTGGTTGCATGGGAGGGAGGTGGAGGTGAGCAAAGTGGACGAGGACCAGCATGTGGATGAATGGGTTTTCCACATGGACATTGATGGAAGTGGAACAAAAGCTCTCAGGTTTTGATATGTGCAAAAATTACTTGGTGTGTTTGATAAAAATACCGATTACCAGGCATAGCCCTCAGAGAGCCTAGTCAGTATATCTGGGATTGGGCCCAGGGATCTTCATTTTAACAAACACTCTAGGCAATTTTTATATAAATGGGACCTTGAGCATACTTTCAGAGACACTATCTGTTATGGGCTGAGTTGTGTCCCCCCACCAAATCCATATGTTGAAGTCATAACCCGTCAGTACCTCAGAATGTATTTGGAAGTAGGATCTTTAAAGAAGTAAATAAAGTAAAATGAGGTCGTATGTGTGGGCCCTAATCCAATATGATTGATGTCCTTATAAGAAGAGATTAGGACATAGACATGAGCACACACACAGGGGAAAGATCATGTGAGGACACAGCGAGAAGATGGTCATTTTCAAGGCAAGGAGAGAGGTCTCAGGAGAAAGCCAACCTGCCAACACCTTGATCTTGGGCTTCTAGCCTCCAGAACTGTGAGAAAATAAATTTATGTTGTTTCAGCCCCCCAGTCTATGGTATTTTGTTATGGCAGCCCAAGCAGACTAGTTCACTGTCCTAGAACAATGGTAGGAGTTGAGGGGTCTAGAGAATGACCAGGGGGCACCTTGCAAAAGAGGAACATGTCCAGAGTGAACAGAAGATGGAAATGAGCTGGGGCAGAGGCCACATTGTGGGTGGTGTGAGCCTCAAGGCCGAAAGGGCAGTGGGAGTCAGGAGAATGCCCCCTCCCGCTAGCCCCACAGTTGTGAGGACGGAAAACTGGGTTTTGGGGGGAGGGGAGCCATGCTTCAGTCAAGGTACGGAGGAGATGGAGGTGAAAGAACATCCTGGGCATTTAAGTAAAAATGGCAGCTTTCTCTCTGAAAAAAACTCACTAAAATGATAGTGAGTTTAAATACCTGATAGTGAGTAATTTAAAGATTTAAATTTTAAAGATTTTTTTTTATTTTAAAGATTTAACCAAACAAAAGATTTTAAAGATTTAACCAAACAAAAAATGTTCACCAATAAGGCTCAGGGAAAGGGATGACTACAGACAACAGCAACCAGATTTCAGAAGCTGGAGCACAGCTAGAAAAGTGTGCTTTTCACAGCACCTTAGCACAGTGGGTCCTCACCAGGAGCACCCACAGCCCCTAGAAATTTGTTGGACAAATTCCTGAGCCCCCCACCCCAGACCCCTGACTTAACAGACCTATCAGCTGTGAAATTTGAGAAGTAAGGTTGCAAAGTCTCAGGAATGACAGCACCAGGTAACTTTGGAAATAAGGAGTGAGGAGCTAAAATTATGAGAACTGGTTAGAAGGATTTAGAAAGCAGTTAGATCCCAAGACCATCTCCTCAATTGTTCATACCTGCAGGCTCAATTCTGGCACATAAAGAGGGCAGATCAGGTAACAGCGGGTGTGTTTCTGCCTTGGTGGGATACATGTCACATAGAGTCCTAACTGGGGGGTGGGCAGGAATCCTATGTTATTTATCATATTTACAGGGAGATGATAGCCTTGTTGCCAAAGAAAATACTGCTGAATGTGAAAAGGCAGAGTATAATTTGCTGACCTAGGAGGCAGGAGATCTTGTTCTAGGTCTCACTCTGTCTCTAACTATATAATCAGGGCAAGAACTTCCTCAGTTTCCTTATCTGCATCAATCTATTTTAAGGACCTTTGAACACAAATATTCCATAGTCCATTTTAATTAGTCCATTTTAATTAATTCCATAGTCCATTTTAATTAAAAATGAAGAAGAATCATAAAATAGTACTAATTGCAAGCATTGCCTAATTAGACTAACAGGGTGATCCCTTTTTAGATATTTGCTGTTTGGGGTTTCTATGTTTCTGTGTACTTAACTCTGTTCAAATTGTTTAAAACTATATATACAGAGCTTCTACTGGGTGCGCAAATGCCTGAGAAGTGACACTATCCAAATACTTAGAAGGACTACTGGAACTATCGATGACATCGTAATTTACTTTTTGTAATTTTGCAATGTTATTCTACTATTTAAAAAAAATTAAGCACAGCCATAAGGATAGAAAATAGGTTAATTATATTAAGTGCCAATTCTGATCAATTGCTAATGTTTGCTTGCAGTGCTATATTGAGGGCTATGAAGCTCATTTCAGACTAAATGGGAGAAAATGCTGTGATTACTCAGTAATGTCTGCCAAGAGAAAAGGATAGGACACGTGCCGTGTATTTGCCAGCACTCTGGCGGTATAACCTAGAGGCAAAATGATCTCCTTTTCCCTCTTTGAATGTGGATGCTAGACTCCAGATTAAAAGCTCAGCTCTCGGGCTTCCCTGACGGCGTAGTGGTTGAGAATCTGCCTGCCAATGCAGGGGATATGGGTTCGAGCCCTGGTCTGGGAAGATCCCACGTGCCACGGAGCAACCGCGCCCGTGAGCCACAACTACTGAGCCTGCGCGTCTGGAGCCTGTGCTCCGCAACAAGAGAGGCCGCGACAGTGAGAGGGCCGCGCACTGCGATAAAGAGTGGCCCCCGCTTGCCACAACTAGAGAAAGCCCTCGCACAGAAACGAAAACCCAACACAGCCAAAAATAAATAAATAAATTTATTTAAAAGCTCAGCTCTCTTCTACTAGCCGCAAAAAGAAATAGAGAATTCATAAGGGAGCAGTCAAGTGTGGCTACAAGAGCCCAGATCCAGCCTTCCTTTTTGAGGACCATCTTATGCATAATTTGAAGAGGATGTTTCCTTTAATTTCAGGGAGTGTGTGGAGAAATACTGTTCAGTGTGGATTCTTCTCATGCCCTCATAGCCAACCTGAAGACCCAGAAATCTCCCCATTCTCACCCATGCCCATCATAAAGCCTTAGCATCATGGAGATGGCTACTACAAGCCGGTCTTGAGTCTAGGACCTTCTAAACCCATTCCTCATTCAGAAGGAGCCTGATGATGCATAGTGGACAAGACTACCAGCTCATGGGCTAGACACCCATTGGCACACCGAGTAAGAGTTCCATTACCTCCCCCAGGATGAGAGCCAGTCAATACTTACTGCCCATTATCCTCCGTACTGTTGGACCCTCGGCAGTCATTTCCCTAACGATCTCATTGTCATCCTCGTTGGCATCCAGCCAGCGATTGCAGTTGAAGTTATACTTGTCCTTGGTCAGGGTGTTCATCAGGGTCATCTGGAATGAAGTCCTGGAGTGAATAAGTGGTGTACCAGAGGTATTCATCCATGCCTTGAGGTTCCCGTTCTGCTAGTTCATCTCAAGGAGGACAAGGCCGTCCCCTAGGGATGACTCTTGTGGAAGGTGGAGTGCCAGATTAATATTTATCCCTCTGGTCCCCTGGAGACCCACAGTTGCCTAGCAGCCAGGTGACTAGGACACAGTGCAAGTCTGCTGAAACCTAAGCAACTTCTTAGTCTACTTTGGAAGTCCTGTCCCCGTCAGGAAGTCCATGTGTCATGTGTCCAAATTTAGGTCTCACTACAACCCTTCCCCACCCACACTCCCAACAGATAAAGGCAAACTAACAAGACAAGGTCATTAGAAATAGACCATTTTGGTTCCTCTCCCAACCACCTTCTAACCCCCAAGTTGGTACATCTCACCCTTTCTAAATGCCATCCAGAACCAGGACTCCTTTTATCATGCCACGCCCGAATCTTATAAAACCTGCCGAGGTCTGGGAGCTCAATCTATGGTGAGAAATAACAAGGCCTGAGTGGACAGAACCAAGTGAAATGTGTTTACCCTCATAGCTGACCCCCTGCCAGGAGGGTACCCACTTTGAGCTGTTTCTTCAGCATCAAGGGTGGGTTTGCTTCAAACCACCCTCATATATTCTATCTTCTTGTGCTCTTTTAACCAATGGCACATGAGGGAGAGACAGCCACTTAGAGCTAAGGTTCAATCTGGGCTGGTGAAACTGAACAAAAATAACTGACCCACAGTAGGATCCAGACTAAATAAAATCTTCCAAGCAATAAGCTTTCAATTACAAAATCCATATGGCAGCCCTGCAAATTAGCACAGGCCCAAGCCCCAGGACTCTGCTGGGCACTGAAACAGACAAAAAGATCAATACAGTGGTCATGCCCTTTCCCTAGGGGCTCCAAGTCTAGCCGGGAAGACAAATACATAAAGAGCAATGAACTGAAGGTATAATAGAAGCGCCAAGGGGGTGCTCTGAGAAGAGAGCTGCAAATTACAAATTATTCTTACCTAAAGGTCAGAGCAGCACTTCCGTTGACAAAACAAGCCTTGCTCTGCTTATATACATACTGAAAATTTAAAGCTGAATTTCTTTTTAAATGTTCCAAAATGTATAATTTCCTTAAAATTTGTTCCTCACTCTCTAATTCAGTCCACACTGGGCGGTTTGACACTAACTGTGCTCAGGGTTTCTGTTTTACAATGATTCCCCAAGTCACCGGGCTCCTGAATGTCCAAAGCCATTACATACTTGCTTCTTCTCCCATGCTTGGTTCTGGACTGTTTGATTCAGATGAAGGGCCAGATAAACTGCACCCCATCAGTACATTGCCCGTACATTAAATGTGGCATTCCTTGCAGGGGCCTAGGGTCTCTATTTTACCTTTTTGTCTTCAAACTTGATCCAAACCTGGCTTAGGAAACCAGAATCCCATGACAAATCCTTCTTACACCCCTTTCTCTTTCTTCCCTCCCACTCTGTCCCTCTTCCTACCCTAAATTTCTCAATTATTCCGGGTTTGAACCACTTGTTGTTGGGATTCAGGAGAATCTCATCTGTCCGCCCCTTCTGCCCGTAAATCTGGATGAAGATAGGAGAGTTGGTACCAGCTTTCTTCAAGTCGGTCGTCCAGACCCACAGGGACCACGGGAATTCTGCAGAGACAGGTCAAGTTGTACCATTAACTTCAAAAGTGAAGAGATTTTCAAGCTACCAGTGGGGAAGACAAGCAAATCAAAGGTGATCAGGACTGAAGTACAAGTTGTATACAGGTGTGTCCTACTCTCAGAAACCCATTATAACAAATACTAAATTTGGGAAGCCATGGATTCCTTGCTATTTGAGAGAGTGTGCCTTAATGTTCCTTTTAATGGTGAAAGTCTATTAGTATATTTTTAATAGGGGGAATAGTTGACTCCACCCACCCTATGGCCAGTACATTCAGAGTGCAGTGTGTGCAACCATTCAGTTTAACAACTAGCCCATCACAGCAGCTTAACGATTTGGGGCTGCTGGAGTATCAGCCTTGGTGCCATGTCTGTAATTCTGTGTGGTCTGTACCTTGGAGAACTGAGGTCCCTGGGGGACCCTTTCCCTTCCTTTCCAGAGGAGAATTGAGAAGAAGGAGCGCCCAGTGGTGTGACAATCCTGGCCTTTGCTGGCTCTGGGCCCCTCCACCTACTTTTCAGCCTCTTCTTCCTGAGAGACACCATCTCGTAGAGCTGCCTCTCGATCAGCCCATCTGTCTTCTTCTCATCCAGCCAGCTGCTGCAAGGGAAGGTCTGCTGGATGCCAGTGAAGGGGCACAAAATCACCACCTGGGGGAGCAGATCACATCTCCTACAGTAGGTCCCCTGGCTGGGACTTCTTTGTAATGTTCAACAGCCTCCTTAGCCCCACATTTAGGGTTGTCTGCATTACTACCCTCAAGGAATGTCACTTTTCTTCCCACTGCCTATCTCATTAAATCTTAGATCAAGAAATACCTCCTCTAAGAAATCTTCCCAAGTAGGTATCATCCATATTCCAATTTACCAGCCCAAACCTCAAACATTTTTCTCTATACACATACCCTTTTTGAATACCATATTTCCTTATGCACATTGTAAAATCTCCATCTGAACCAAGTTAACTAGAATACTAAATTAATACCCTATATTTGTCTTGTGGAAAAAAGGTCAGTCACATAAAAGGTGATTAATATCTATAATTTAATACAAAAACTAACTACCCTCTTCAGGACTTGATCCTTATTTAACCTTCTCTCCTACATCTTCTCCATCTCTACCCACATTCTGAACTTATGGGTTTAGAACATGGCATTCTAACCTTCTCTCCTACACCTTCTCCATCTCTACCCACATTCTGAACTTATGGGTTTAGAACATGGCATTCTGTCTAACCCAGACACACCTAGATGTTTTGAAGAGAAGCATCAGAATGCCAAAGACAGAGATCTTAAGAGCGTCAAGAGAGAAAAGATAGATGATGGCAATTGGACTAACAGAAGCCAGAGGATATTGGGGGGTGGGGGCATTATAACTCAATCTAGAATTCTGTATCCTGAAATTTCTTTCAAGAATGAAAATGAAATAAAATAATTTTCAAATTAACAAAAACAGAGTTTACCACCAATAGACCTTACTTAACCAAAGGAACTTCTAAAGCATATTACTTCAGGAGGAAGAAGAAAATTGACACCAGAAGAGAGGTCTTAGAGGCAAGAAGAATTGTCAAGCAAACACACTGGCAAACAGGTAGGTAAATCTGGACAAATATGACTCTACAAAACAACAGCATATAATATGTGAATTTAAAACTAATTCAAAGGAGAGCTAAAATACTCTACTTTCAAAATTGGCATGCAACCTAGATGCAGGATTATTACCATTAGAAATTTCTAAGGTTCTTGATTTGTCTAAGAGGGAATTAGGGATGGTGGTTAAATTTAGGTCTTGTCCCAGTAAGTATGTATGCTAAAATTTCAATAGTAACCACTAAAAAAACCAGAGAGTGAATAATTTCCAAATCACTATCAAGAAAATAAAACCCACAACCAATCAGTTAATCAAAAAAAAAAAAAAAAAAAAAAAAAAAAGAAAAAAGAAAGACATAGTAAAAGCAGGACAAACAGACATGTTAATAGTTATAAAAAACATAAATGACTAAATTTATCAGTTAAAAGCTAGATAGTATCAGATAGGATTGTGATAAAGATTCAATTAACCAGAGGTTATACTAATTCTACACCTCACAACGTAGCCTAAAACTATATAAAGCAAAAATTGTTAGTTCTACAGTAAGAAATTTAAATATCTACCACCGACATTGGAAGTTTCAACATATCTTTCTTCATAATTAATAGATCAAACAGACAAAATGCTATTAAGGAGATAGAAGGTTCAAAAACAAAAGTAACAAACTGAATTTAATAAATAAAGTCAAAATCTTAAATTCAACTCTTGGAACATATACATAAATTGAAGCGCATTGTAAAGTAAATGTCAAAAAATTTTTAAATGGCATCCACCACTGAGAGGACCTTCAAGATGGCAGAGGAGTAAGACGTGGAGATCACCTTCCTCCCCACAAATACATCAAAAATACATCTAAATGTGCAACAACTCCTAAAGAACACCTACTGAACGCTGGCAGAAGACCTCAGACTTCCCCAAAGACAAGAAACTCCCCACGTAGCTGGGTAGGGAAAAAGAAAAAACAGAGACAAAAAAATAGGGAGGGGACCTACACCTCTGGGAGGGAGCTGTGAAAGAGGAAAAGTTTCCACACACTAGGAAGCCCCTTCACTGGTGGAAACGGGAGCGGGCTTGGGGGAAGCTTTGGAGCCATGGAGGAGAGCACAGCAATAGGGCTGCAGAGGGCAAAGTGGAGAGATTCCCGCAAAGAGGATTAGGGCCAACCAGGACTCACCAGCCTGAGAGGTTTGTCTGCTCACCCGCCAGGACAGGTGGGGGCTGGGAGCTGAGGCTCGGGCTTCGGAGGTCATATCCCAGGGAGAGGACTGGGGTTGGCTGCGTGAACACAGCCAGAAGGGGGCTAGTGCACCACAGCTAACCAGGAGGGAGTCCGGGAAAAAGTCTGGAACTTCCTAAGAGTCAAGAGACTGTTGTTTCGGGGTGCACGAGGAGAGGAGATTCAGAGCACTGCCTAAAAGAGCTTCAGAGACAGGTGTGAGCCACGGCTATCAGCACGGACACCAGAGACAGGCATAAAATGCTAAGGCTGCTGCTGCAGCCACCAAGAATCCTGTGTGCAAGCACAGGTCACTATCCACACCTCCCCTCCCGGGAGCCTGCGCAGCCCGCCACTGTCAGGGTCCCATGATCCAGGGACGACTTCCCCAGGAGAGCACATGGCACACCTCAGGCTGTTGCAATGTCACACTGGCCTCTGCCGCCGCAGGCTCGTGCCGCATTCTGTACCCCTCTCTCCCCAGGCCTGGGTGAGCCAGAGCCCCCTAATCAGCCCTCCTTTAACCCCCTCCTGTGTGGGTGAAGAACAGATGCCAGAGTGTGACCTACATGCAGAGGCAGGGCCAAGTCCAAAGCTGAAACCCAGGAGTTGTGCGGACAAAGAAGAGAAAGGGAAATTTCTCTGTGCATCCTCAGGAACAGATTAAATCTTCACAATCAACTTGATGTACCCTGCATCTGTGGAATACCTGATTAGACAATGAGTCATCCCAAAATTGCGGTGGTGGACTTTGGGAGCAACTGTAGACTTCGGGTTTGCTGTATGCGACTGACTAGTTTCTGATTTTTATGTTTAACTTAGTATGGTTTTTAGCGCTTCTTATCACTGGTGGATTTGTTTATTAGTTTGGTTGCTCTCTTCTTTTTTTAAAACAATTACTTTAAAAATATGTTTATTTTAATTATTTTTTATTTTAAAAACTTTATTTATTTTATTTTATTTTTCTTTCCTTCTTTTTTTTCTCCCTTTTCTTCTGAGCTGTGTGGCTGACAGGGTTTTGGTGCTCTGGCTGGGTGTCAGGCCTGTGCTGCTGAGGTGGGAGAGCCGAGTTCAGGAAATTGGACCATCAGAGACCTCCCGGCCCCACGTAATATCAATCGGCGAGAGTTCACCCAGAGATCTCCATCTCAACGTGAAGACCCAGCTCCACTCAATGACCAGCAAGCTCCAGTGCTGGACACCCCATGCCAAACAACTAGAAAGACAGGAACACAACACAACCCATTAGCAGAGAGGCTGCCCAAAATCATAATAAGTTCACAGACATCCCAAAACACACCACTGGACATGGTCCTGCCCACCAGAAAGACAAGATCCAGCTTCATCCACCAGAACACAGGCAACCAGTCCCCTCCACAAGGAAGCCTACACAACCCACTGAACCAACCTTACCCACTGGGGACACAAAAAACAACGGGAATTACGAACTTGCAGGCTGCAAAAAAGAGACCCCAAACACAATAAGTTAAGCAAAATGAAAAGACAGAGAAATACCCAGCAGATGAAGGAGCAAGGTAAAAACCCACCAGGCCAAAAGTCACAAATCAAGCCTTGGTAAATTTAAGAAAATTGAAATCATATCAAGTATCTTTTCCAACAACAATGAGACTAGATATCAATTACATGAATAAAACTGTAAAATATACAAACACAGGGAGGCTAAACAATATGCTACTAAATAACCAAGAGATCACTGAAGAAATCAAACAGGAAATCAAAAATTACCTAGAAACAAATGACAATGAAAACACAATGACCCAAAATGTATGGGTTGCAGCAAAAGCAGTTCTAAGAGGGAAGTTTATAGCAATACAATCCTACCTCAAGAAACAAGCAACATCTCAAATAAACAACCTAACTGACACCTAAAGCAATTAGAGAAAGAAGAACAAAACCCCCACAAATTTAGCAGGACAGAAATCATAAAGATCAGATCAGAAATAAAGGAAAAAGAAATGAATGAAACAATAGCAAAGATCAATAAAACTAAAAGTTGGTTCTTTGAGAAGATAAACAAAATTGATAACCCATTAGCCACACTCATCAAGAAAAAAAGGGAGAAGGCTCAAATCAATAGAATTAGAAATGAAAGAGGAGAAGTAACAACTGACACTGCAGAAATACAAAGGATCATGAGAGATTGATTACTACAAGCAACTATATGCCAATAAAATAGACAACCTGAAAGAAATGGACAAATTCTTAGAAAGGCACAAACTTCTGAGACTGAACCAGGAAGAAGCAGAAAATATAAACAGACCAATCACAAGCACTGAAATTGAAATTGTGATTAAAAATCTTCCAACAAACAAAAGCCCAGGACCAGATGGCTTCACAGACGAATTCTATCAAACATTTAGAGAAGAGCTAACACCTATCCTTCTCAAACTCTTCCAAAATATAGCAGAGGAAGGAACACCCCCAAACTCATTCTACGAGACCACCATCACCGTGATACCAAAACAAGACAAAGATGTCACCAAAAAAGAAAACTACAGGTCAATATCACTGATGAATATAGATGCAAAAATCCTCAACAAAATACTATCAAATAGAACCCAACTGCACATTAAAAGGATCATACACCATGATCAAGTGGGATTTATCCCAGGAATTGAAGGATTATTCAATATATGCAAATTAATAAGTGTGATACACCGTATTAACAAATTGAAGGATAAAAACCATATGATCATCTCAATAGATGCAGAAAAAGTTTTCGACAAGATTCAACACCATTTATGATAAAAACTCTCCAGAAAGTGGGCATAGAGGGAACCTACCTCAACGTAATAAAGGCCATATACGACAAACCCACAGCAAACATCATTCTCAATAGTGAAAAGCTGAAAGCATTTCCTCTAGAATCAGGAACAAGACAAGGATGTCCACTCTCACCACTATTATTCAACATAGTTTTGGAAGCCCTAGCCATGGCAGTCAGAGAAGAAAAAGAAATAAAAGAATACAAATTGGAAAAGAAGAAGTAAAACTGTCACTGTTTGCAGATGATGTGATACTATACATAGAGAATCCAAAAGATGCTACCAGAAAACTACTAGAGCTAATCAATGAATTTGGTTAAGTAGCAGGATACAAAGTTAATGCACAGAAATCTCTTGCATTCCTGTACATTAATGATGGAAAATCTGAAAGAGAAATTATGGAAACACTCCCATTTACCACTGCAACAAAAAGAATAAAACACCTAGGAATAAACCTACCTAGGGAAACAAAAACCTGTATGCAGAAAACTATAAGACACTGATGAAAGAAATTAAAGATGATACCAACAGATGGAGAGATATACCATGTTCTTGGATTGGAAGAATCAGTATTGTGAAAATGACTATACTACCCAAAGCAATCTACAGATTCAATGTAATCCCTATCAAATTACCAATGGCATTTTCTATGGAGCTAGAACAAATCATCTTCAAATTTGTATGGAGACACAGAAGACCCCAAATAGCCAAAGCAAATTTGCAAATGAATCAACAGACAAAGGATTAACCCTCAAAATATATAAACAGCTCAATATTAAAGAAACAAACAACCCAATTCAAAAATGGGCAGAAGACCTACATAGACATTTCTCCAAAGAAGACATACAGATGGCCAAGAAGCACATGAAAAGCTGCTCAACATCACTAATTATTAGAGAAATGCAAATCAAAACTACAATGAGGTATCACCCCACACCAGTTAGAATGGGCATCATCAGAAAATCTACAAACAACAAATGCTGGAGAGAGTGTGGAGAAAAGGGAACCCTCTTGCACTGTTGGTGGGAATGTAAATTGATACAGCCATTATGGAGAACAGTATGGACGTTCCTTAAAAAGCTAAAAATAGAACTACCATATGATCCAGCAATCCCACTACTGGGCATATACCCCAAGAAAACCAAAATTCAAAAAGAGACATGCACCCCAATTTTCGTTGCAGCATTATTTACAATAGCCAGGTCATGGAAGCAACCTAAATGCCCATCGACAGATGAATGGATAAAGAAGATGCGGTACATATATACAATGGAATATTACTCAGCCGTTAAAAGGAAGGATATTGAGTAATTTGTTGAGACATGGATGGATCTAGAGACTGTCATACAGAGTGAAGTAAGTCAGAAAGAGAAAAACAAATATTGTTTATTAACGCATGTATGTGGAACCTAGAAAAATGGTACAGATGAACTGGTTTGCAGGGCAGGAGTTGAGACCCAGATGTAGAGAGCAAACGTATGGACACCAAGGGAGGAAAACTACGGTGGAGTGGGGATGGTGGTGTGCTGAATTGGGCGATTGGGATTGACATGTATACACTGATGTGTATAAAATTGGTGACTAATAAGAACCTGCAGTATAAAAAACAAACAAACAAAAGCAACTCATACTAAACTTTCTTTGGGTTATTTGTATGGAAATATGTTAATATAAATGTTTCAGACATTACATGAAATTTCTAAAAATCTTATATGTTCTGGTATCATATTATAAGTCATAATTCTAGTTATTACTTTAAAATGTATATCTCAGAAATAACGAAATTTCCTTGTCAATTGCATTATTATGAACTTTCATCAAATCTTTAACCGTGGTCATTTTTAAGCCTTTTGTCAGTTACAGACAGTTCTGGGTGTACTCTGATGCTTTTGCGAAAATGTTCCTCTAGAAGGGTTTCATCTTTAAGGAATTCATGGAAAAGACTCTGACAAGTACAGGTTTCTGGTAACTGACTATACTGCTGAACTGAATGAAGAAGCATTTTCAGAACTCTAATGGGAAACTGATGAACTCATAAAAGTGCCAACAAAAGATCACGATAAAAAAAATTAATTACATGGGACTGAGTGAACTGATGAGGATGATTATAATTTTTGTGACTTTCTGTTTGAATAAAAAAAAAAAAAGGGCCCCGTGAGAGGGATTTCTCATGTACTTTGTAACTGGTGCAAAGGAAGTAGGAAGTAGGATGCAGATTAGAGTTTGTATTTGCAAGTTAAAGAGAAGGGTTGAATCAGGGCAGGGTCCTCCCCAGCCTCCCTTACCTTCTCACAGTACCAGCCTCTATTGGCTCCCACATTGCCATGTCCGATGGAGACCCGGCTCAGTGGGCTGAGGAGGACAGCCAGCTCGATGTTGAAGATGTCTCTGCGGCCACGGTCAAACACACCGCCCTCCAGGAAGATTTTCCCACTGTTCTTATTCCCTCTGGCCCCGAACATGACCAGGTAGATTTTGGATTTGGTCCCAGCACCCCGGACATCCCCAGTGAAGACGGTGACAATATATGAGATGGCTGGTATGGAAACAACAGGGGGAAGGAGAGGGTTCAGTGCAAGCTGACAACAATATCCTACCCACCTTCTCTGCCACCTGACCACACCTCCCTAGACCTTCCCTCTGCTGTACATCCCCATCCCCCTAAGTCCTCCTCCCCCAGACGACATCCAGTGCCCCTTTCCACTTCCCTTTATCTTTTTTGGAGTTGGTGTGTCAGTGCACCTGAGTTTAGGAGCAAACTGCAGGTTACAGGAAGCTGCCAGCCCCCATTACAGGAAACTAACAAAGAGAAGGAAGAGCTTGGGTTGGTTAAGAATAGTACTTATTATTAATGCTAATTATCACATGCATATTATTAATAGCTGCCAGATGAATTCTATTGTGTCTCATTTCATTAGAATCGTCACCTCGATTAAGAGAGATTTGTATTCAGGACTATCTGATTCATGGAGCTTGCTGTTTTGCACATAACTTAAAAACATAACTCTTAATAGAGGGCACTAATGTCCTCCTTTACCACCTGAGGGGGTGGGATGCGGAAGACTGAGGGAGGGAGAAGACATTGTGGGTTGGGCCATTTGGGGTTTTGGTCAGTCAGAAGGCAATGTGAGGACATGGAGTTCTGGGGAAGAGCCAGCAAGAGGAGATTAAACTCTGAGATGAGACAGACTAAAGGAAAACACCAAAGACAAACATTTGAACAGGAAACTATAGGAAATTCTGCTAAGGTGTGGTCTGCCTTTTTTCACACTGTCCCAGAGTCTAAGGCAAGTGGTACTTTAAGCCTTGTTAGTCCCCCACCTCCCTTTCATCCTACCCCCACCCCCTGATCTCAGAGAAACAAAATGTCTTTGGGAGATAGCACATGCAACTACATGGACACATTATTCATTCATACATTCGCACCTTCCCTTGCTCAACAAACATTTACTGAGTGCTTACTCTATGACAGGCCTTGGGAGACTATGAAGGTAAAAAGGAATAGCCACTGCCCTCAAAGAGTGGGTGTCCAGCTTTACTTCACAACACATGAACAGATGGTGTTCTCACACTAGACATACTGTCATAGCCTAGGTTGTCAGCAATTCCAGCCTCTCACTGTCATTTCTCCTCATCTACCACTGGAAGCAAGTAATAGTAACACAGTTAAAGGGGGCATATTAATCTGCTCTAGTGGATGTTTTAAGTAAATAATTTTCAAACTATAGAATACAAAATCGTGACACACCCGACAACGTGGCACCCCTCACCCAGGCCAAGGCGCCATAATGCCATGGTTGAAAAGCACTGGAGCAGAGGAGCATTGGTTTCCTAAACAATAGCAGTCACGTTCTTCCCAAAATGTCTGCAGCAAGAGAAGGGAGAGACAGCCCTGTCTAGAGCGGGTAGGGGAAGTTTCAGAGGAAGCGACTGGCAGCAGGAAGTTGAGAAGCAGAAAGAAGAGAAATGGTGTCACAGGCTGAGGAGAAAGCATATTCCGAAGAGAAAGAGTAAGGCCAGCAGCTAAAGGGAGGGGAGAGGGAAGGCATGTGGGTGAGGTGGGGGGAACAGGGAGAGGGGGTAGGTGTGGGAAAGAGTGAAAGGTGTGCAGATCGGGGGAGGGAGAGGGAGTGTGTGTGTGGAAGTGGTAGTAGAAGATGTTGAAAGATGCTGCTGAAATGGTCAATTGGAGCCCAATCGTGGAGCAATTTTATCTTATACCCCAGAACTTGGACTCATTCTCTCTGCAGTGGGAGCCATGGGAGGGTCTGTCCCAGAGCATGTTCTCAGCTGTGCGCGTTCACCAACATTGATATTCTGGAACATCTATGAACTTCCATGCTGGGAGCTTCAGGTTTTCCATGGAACTCACACAGGGTAGAGATTTAGGAGGCAGACCAAATCCTGGATTTGTCACTTATCAGCTGTGTGACCTGGAACAGGTCTCCTAACTTGTGACTCAATTTCCTCTACTGTGAAATGGGAACAGTAACCGTTCCCATACTCTAGGGTTGTTGTGAGTATTAGAGGAATGACATGAGTCAGGTGCCTAGAGAGAGTCTGCCATATAGGAAGCGCTCAATAGTAGGAGGAGGTAAGGGTCAGTCAACATCCTCATAAATATCCACGTGTGTCGGGAGTTCACACCCTGGCTCCATCCTGCGCATAACTTCTCTTGCCCTGGGAAGTCAGTGTCTGCTCAGGGGCGCCTTATCACCTCTGGTATCAGCAGAGCCCCAGACTCCAGCCCGGGGGGACAGAACACTTTCAGGGGCAGGAGGAATGTGGTCTAAAGACATGGCTGCTTCCCACTGGACTGCAGGCCTCCAGACCCACAGATGAGAACATTGACCCTCAGGCAGAAAGTGAAGTATTAGCCAATTGGGCCCCCCCTTTCTTCTGTTCTACCTGTGGTCTCAGCTCCGCCCACTAAGATATCCCTCTGAATTTTGCCATCGTCTTCATCCAAGGCCAGCCAGCGATTAAGAGGGAAATCATATTTTCTTTTATTCCCAATATCTTCAATGACAATCTGGGAAGGAGAAGAGAGGGAAGGAAGGTTAAGTGTCATTGAGGTCACACCTGGTGACCGAATCCATTCCTCCATCACTTGAGTGAATTCCAAGTATACTTTCTCATCTTCCTCGTGGCCCAAGGAAAGCTTATCACAAGGACACACCTGTTGTCAGGAAAACCTTGCAAAGCACTGAGAGTCAAACAGGGATGACTGAAAATTAGCTCCTTGAATTACTGAGTCTTGTTCCCTCCTCTGCTAAGGATCATTAAAAAAATGCTATGCAAGAAACTTAGCAGGATGGACCCTGTGAGACTGAGGAGCTAGAACTGGAAGCCTGGATTTACAGACAGCATCAAGACCACCGTCTTCCTCACCTGCTGAAGGCTGGGATTCTGACCTTCTTGCTGAGAAGCAGAGTCCACATAAAGGGAACTACAAGCCCTGAATCTGGCACACAGAATCCCAGTATCTGGTGACCAGGTTGGAAATGGTCAGCCACTGACAGTGAAGTTAGGAGAACTGAGCATCCATGAAGCCCCCACGGGGACTCACATGTGAGCTCTGTTGGCGAGGCTGAGATAAATGTGTTTTCTAGAGCTCACCAAGGAGCTGAGGGGCCCTCCTAAAATGTCCCAGGAACATCCAACTAAAAACTCACTCTAAGATAAGTGTGATCATCCCAGATGAAGTCCTCCAGTCATAATGGGAAGGCAGATGCATTTGGTGACAGACAGGGTGAGTTGGAAAGTAAAAATATCTGCCCAGGTACTCCCAGGACTGCCTGACAGAGTGGGGCTCCGATTTTCAGTGAAAGACTCACTTCCTAAGATCAAACTGTCTGTAGTGTGGAAACAGGGCATGTCTTGGTCTGCCTAAAGGCATCTCACCTTGTTCTAATGCAATGTTCATCAAGGAATCTTCTGGGCTGAGAGCTGAACTCCTGAGTATATCACCCACCAGAGAGGGGTCAGTGGCCTGAGCCAGTGGCCAGGACCAGCCATCCCACCAGGGTTCTCTCTCCAGATACATCAGCATTTAAGCTCTGGTTTATAAATCAGTCCCTTGTAACTTTGGTTGGTGTGAGTCAGCCTTCAGAGCTTGCTGATTTTTATTGCGTGTCTGTACTTTCAGAGCTGAGTGCCTGGAGACCTCTGTGGCCTGTCCAGAAGGGGTTCTGCCTTGAAAGGAAGTCCAGCCTCTCCCAATTCATGTATCTGCACATTTCTCTCTGTCTTTCCTCTCCCAGGGTTGAGGCTGTGGGGAGATTGGGGAGCCAAGGATCTGGGCTATACCTCCTGACCCCCTTTACGTTGACCCTCACAGGGTTGGAAAAGCAAGGTGAAGAAAGAAAAGACTCAGTTTATCAGATAAGCTGTCAAGTCTACTGATCGACAGATATACAGATTCACCATTTCTGTCTTTAAACGTTCACAGACTGGTGTGCCAGGTATAATTCCAAGAGCAAATGACAAACCGCCCTCACAGTTCACAAAGATGTCATCAATAAAGGGCCTTCTCCTGGCCTGATAGCTGATGGACATTCCTGGCTTGAGAAGTTCAGCTAATCTGAAAAATAGAATGTGTTGCCATTAAATAACTCTGTGGGACAAAACTAGCTTGCACAGCTGAACCACAAAGGGAAGAGAAAATATATGAATGAATATTTGAATAACCAACAAGACTCTAAAAATCAGACGTTCTGAAATCACAAAGAAAGGCTGAGACATAAACACTTAAGCACTGATATAAAAAGTATAAAAGGCCAGGAACAGTTCTGGAAAGTTTCCAAATGAGTATTGAAATATATAAACAATTACTGACGACATCTGTTAGTCCCAAGGTCTGCAGGATGAGGCTGGAGGAGGCTGGCTCCCAGAGGGTGGAACATTTTGGAACACATCTAGTAGCAAATGGTGAGTGCTGTAGGAAGGAGCAGAGAGGTGAGATGTGGAAGGAGCCTACGTCGGTACAGGAAGATTGTCCAGGGGGACGTGGCAGAGGACTCTCCCAAAGGCATTCTGGCCTCTGCAGATATGGGTCCTGTTGCTTGGGACCCATGACCCCTGTTGCTTAAAGGATATTAGTAAGGTCCCCTCTGGGGGAGAACAAGCAGCTTTTCCACTTGTGTTCACAAGTTGCCCAGACATCCCTGAGTTTTCATAAAGTTCCTTTTAAGAATTCAAGACAGCTCAGGAATGGTTTTTGCTAACAGAATGAAATGGTGGTGCTCCCTCCAGACCACAGTTTCACAGTCTGCTGTTCTGGCAGAGACAACTGTAAAATAAGACTGGAAAGACAGAGTGGCCTTTATCATGAATGATAGAAGCACACACCTGGAGTGTGTGTGAGAGAGACAGACAGACAGACAGAAGCAATAACCTAATGGAAGACAAGAGCTGTTATCTCCTGGAGGAATATTCTCACCTGCAGACAAGCCTATAGGCTGGGCTGACCTTCTAAGAGGGAAACCAGGGGACATGAGCCCTTGGGAGGCGAGATGGCAGCCAGACAAGGGGGCCTGTCCACGGTGGAGCCCGCTCTGTCCTGCAGCAACAGGGACACAGCAGTTACGAGGCGAGACCACCGTTACGAAAAGCCAAGAAGGATAAACCAACCGCGAAAAAGAGGAGGAAAAGATGAAGCTGCCAGGCAGGGGTTCTTTCTTTCTTGTTCTCTCCAGAGGGTTCACAGACACATCCAAACAGTCCAGGACACGGGGGCCTGCATTTCTTCCCGCACAGGGTAAACATGTCTGTGTGAGCACATGGGGTTTGTCTTGGAGTTGATACCTTGCAGATCAGTGTAGAGAGTCAACCATGACTCACAGCAGCTCTCCCTCCTCCATATGGGAATAATTTCCACCAACTTTCCATAACCTGATTGGAGCGGAGACCCATTCTGGGCAGAAGAAACAAACCCCACACACATAGGGCAATCTGGAGAAGCTGAAGGGTCTCCTCCTTACCGCCCACGTGCCGAGGTGCCTGAGATGCAGACAGTCTGGGTGATCCACAGCGTTCCCTCTCTGTATCAGCCACGGGGCAGGAAATGAATGTAAGACCTATCCCTGTTTCCAACCATCCCTTTGAAAATGCATATCTGTTATCCAGTAAAGGTGGCCCTTGCTTGACTCATAAGCAGTCATCGCCACATTCCAGGAACCCCTATTGAACTGTGGCTTACATCTGGAGTTCTTAGATCATAGGGCAAGGGACAGATAGGTTTTGACACAGGAGAAGATAAAAGAGGAAGACTTTGGAGTTTACAAACCTACTTGGAAAAAAGTCTTGGCATCCAGGGCTTAGCGGGGGAGACCTAGTGTCATGGAAGAACAAGGGAATGTTCTATGGGGGGAACAAAGCTCAGCGAAGGAAGGGAGGTCGGTGTCCTCCTCCTTCCCCACACGCTCTGCACCTCGCTCATCACACTGCAATACCGTGTCAATTACTGTGTAACATACCACAAATATGAGTAATGGTAAATGACAGCATTTGAATGGTGACACCCCCAATGCTCTCACCCTTTCCTCTACACTTCATCCCTCCCCTCTGAGCCCCCCCACACACCCACTCCTTCATTACTGCCTCGGCTGCCTCATTCAATAAAGACCTTTGATGGCTTATTCTGATCAGCGCCTGCGGTGGTCCTGCCCTCACCTTCTCCCTGACATTATTTCTCAGTTCTCTGAGCCCTGTGCCCTGGTCCAGTTATTTAGTATCCGTATGCCACCTTCCAGCTGCTCCTCATCTGTCATCCCCTCTGCCCAAAGAAGTCCTCCTCCCTGCTCCTCCTGGCAAAGCCCTGCCCATCTTCATGGCCCAGCTCCAACGGACCCTCCCTGAAGCCCTCTCTGTTGCTCAATCAGGCACAACTCACCCAACATTTTTTTTGTACTTCACGTAAGACTCATCTCGTCCTGCTTCGTATTAAAGTTGGGGTGATTCTGTTTTCTGATTTTCAAACTGGGAAATTTGGTTTGATCAACACATGTGGGACACTTAGGACAGAATGTTTGTTCACTGAAAGCTGGACTTTCCCTGAAGTTTTGGAATATAAGGTTAAAGTAAGTAACCTGCCTTATAGTAAGGAAGTGTTCAGGAACTCGTCTTGTCTCTTTTAGAAGCAGAACCATGTCCACTGCAACAGCTGCAGTTGGTAGCTCAGGGCCTAGGATATAATAATCAATCAGTAAATGTTTGTTGAATGTTGAGTATAAATTGGTGACATGAGGCCATGTTGGGCTTCCTGAGGTCCCTGAAATCTGTTCATTAGCCTCTGTCTCCTCTTCCTGTTAGAGCCAGTGGTACTGGTTGAACTTAACGCTCCCTAAGGCATGCGGCAGGCGATCCATCCAATTCTGGATTTTCTAATGCATGACACGGTGGAGAGTGTCCAGACTCAGAATCCAGAGGACCTGGGGCAGGTGCCAGTACTGTCACTGAAGAGCTGTGGGGCCTCAAGCAAGTCCTCTACTGAAGCAGATGGGCCAAGGGCAAGGCCCACTGGCAGCGCAATGCTCCATCCTGTGACTCTTGCTCTTGTGGTGGTCATTGAGCTGAACTGATCAGTTGAGTCAGTCACAATTGTTGGACTAAGCAGACACGGGGACCCAAGCCATGTGCAAAGCCTGGGGGAGGGAGGATGCCAGCCCCGGAGAGGGGATAAAGAACAGGGGGCTGAGGAACACACATGGACAATTGACTAAGGAAGAAGAGGAGGGAGATGACTTATGAAGGGGTTAATAATATTGGCTTTCAGATTTATCCCACCAAGCCCTCACACATAAATACCAAAGGAGCAGTTGTCATGTGATGTCCAAGGCAACCAACTGGGCAACTTCGAGAGTGGGAGCACTTACTGTGCAAGTGTCAAATTTGGAAATGCAGACAATTTAACAGCATTTTAATTGGTGTCTCTGTGGAGGTTAGGTGAGGAGGGGGCAGCGTGGAGACCCAGTCAAGAGGGAAGGCAGGAGGTTAGGGCTGGCTATGCGTTGTGTAGTCACAAAGTGATGAGAGGTGCCCCAGGGTTTCCTCTAGCCTCTGGTTTTCAGCTTGAGCCCACCCTACCTGGGACCTAAAACCCTCCTTCCTCCTCTCTCATCGTAATTCGTCCTTCAGGAAAATATCTAGTAAATCCAGGTGTTCTGACCTGCAAAATTCCTGAATTATTTTTATGTCTTATCCCCAAGGAGCATTTTGGTTTGGCTTACATTAAAGGAACAGACTGTTAGGAGTTCTTCAGAAGCCAGTGAACCTTTGGAGGGACACCCACCTTGGCACTCGGGGGACAGGTGGGGACCTGACAACCAGGTCCTGAACTTGCCCCTACACATAACACTGGCTCCAAAGAGAATAACCAATCTCACACTGAAAGTAGCCTGCTTGGGCTTCTGGTTTAAAATAGTGTCTGACTAGCAACCAGTAAGAAGAGGAAAAGAAGAAAAGGAAGGTGGGAGACGGAGGGAGGAAAGAAACATCATTCTGAAGAATCAGAAGAAGAGCAGAACTCTGGAAAGGACTGGATAAAGGATACAGAAAAAGAATTCAAGAAACGGGTATGCTTAATAGAATATAAGAAGATATGGTCTTTATGAACAGGAGTAAACATCTTTAAATAGAAAGGGCTGCAGTGAAAAGGCAATAAAATGATATGAAAAGAGAGCTAGATTACATGGGAAAGGTATCCAGGAAA
This sequence comes from Neophocaena asiaeorientalis asiaeorientalis, assembly GCF_003031525.2. NCBI lineage: Eukaryota > Metazoa > Chordata > Mammalia > Artiodactyla > Phocoenidae > Neophocaena > Neophocaena asiaeorientalis. Next base: position 2,554,859 of record NW_020185329.1, read on the forward strand.
GCAATACTATACAGCAGCAAATACATCAAAGTTCTTACAATTCTGCATGCCCTTTAACCATCTCCTAGGAATTAATTGTAGGAAATAATCATAGATGTATATAAAGAGAAGCTGCAAGAATGTTTGTTGCAGCACAATTTATAGTATCAATAATTTTGAGAAAAAAATTGAAATGTTCAACAAAGGGGAATTGGTTTAATAATTCATGGTATATCTGGGCAATGAAATATTATAGGCATTAAAAATTACGTTGTGAAATATCAACGTTATTCTATTTCAAGAGCATGGGGAAACAGGCATGTTACATTTGAAAGTAAAAACAAAGCAGTTTGTAAAACATTGTGCTTATTATGAACCCATTATTAAAAATGACGTATGTGTATTCATTAACAGAAAAATGTCTGGAGGATATGTAATTTCTGGATGGTGAAATTATGGTGGTTCAGATTATCTTATTTTTGCTTACTTATATTTCCTAAACTTTTTACAATAAATATATATTACTTTTGTAAGAAGAAAAAAATAATTAGAAGAAACATTCAGAATTAAAATGCATATTAATAGGAGAAAGAAATGCAACTGGTAGTGTGAAAAATCAAATCAATAATGAGGTGGGGGAGAATCTGACAAGTTCTTATGGAATGCAAAGAAAATAGAGATGAAAGCAATAAAAGGGAAGCTGAGATCTTTGGAAGACAGAGAGCCGAGATCCAATAAATGGATAACTGGTGCTCCTGAAGAAGAAACCCGAAAAAAGCCATTCAAGCAAGAATCTAGTATATGATAGGAAATCTTTTTTCTGAGCTATAAACAAACAATAATCCTAGGCATCATGGAAAAGATTCATCTTGATCCAGAGAAGTTAAAAACAAGGGAAGGAAGGAAGGAAGGAAGGAAGGAAGGAAGGAAGGAGGGAGGGAGGGATGGAGGAAGGGAGGAAGGGTGGAAATGGGAGAGGAGGGGAGAGGAGGGAAGATGAATGAACTAACAAAGACCCTGCTCCTAGACATTATCTAGCAAGACTTAAATTATAAATAAAAAGAAAAAAATCCCATAAGCATCCTGGATGAAAAACAAAAAACCACAAAACAGTTTGTCCAGAAAGAAATAAAAGTCTGCTTGGCTTCGATGTCAAATTTCAGAAGGTAACAGAACAAGATTTATAATGTTTTAAAGGAAAAAAGTGTTCTCACCCATATATTTCACATCTTGCCAAGCTGCCCTGTCCTTTGAGCATGAAGATGACAAAAGGACCTGTTTCAGTGTGCAAACCTGCCTCCTGCACATAGCTCCCGAGAGCATAGGGGGTGAGGGCCCAGGTGATCAAGAAGGAAGCTGCCTTCAAGAAGTACAGCTGCAACGACTACGTCAAGACCTCCCTCAGGCCGTCGGGTGCACTTTGCAGCTCCTTCCACTACACCTGTGTTTTCATTCAGTCTTCCCTCCCAGGATGAAGGAACTGGGCTGCAAGGTACCTGCTCTGTGCCCCATCCTGGCTGAGGTCCTAAAACACACCTGCCTCCTCTCCCTTGTCTGCCCTGAAGACACACCTCTGCCCGCACATTGGCTCTTTGGGACCTGGACTCCTGCCTCATTTCTTCTCCAATCCAAGCAGCAGTTCCACTTAGCCTCCTGGAACCCTGTTCAGAATTAGGCTGGCTGCTCTTAGGGCCAGGCTAGCCCGCTCTTTCCAAGGGACACTTGGCCATTCCTTGCTTCACTGATTCAGCACCTTGTCCCATGCCAAGAGCTGGGAGGTGCCCTCAAGGAACTTTGAGGCTAGTTATGGAGAGACGTGTGGCAGACACTCAAGGATGCTTACTCAACACCCTTTCCAATCACCTTCTTAGCCTACTTCTACTATGAGGGCTGGAAAGCCTACTTGAAGTCCCAGTTTCCAACGTAGCTAGGGTGGCCACGTGACACAGGCAAAAGTTCCAAGGAGAGTTTTGTTTCTCTCAAAATAAGGCAAGACTTGCCAGGAAAATATCTTTCCCCTTTGGTCTTCTCTTTTCTTCCTGCCTAGAACACAGATAAGATGCAGAGAGGTTCAGCAGCCACCACGTGATCATGAGACAACAAGCTGGAGGATGAAAGCCACAGTGCTGAGGATGGCGACACAGCGAGAGACCAGGTGTCTCAGAAAGCAGCTGCACCAGCCCTGAGCTGACCATATCTGTATCTCACGTGAGATGAGAAAAATAAGCCCCTGATTGGTTAACATTGCACTTCAATTTTCTGATACTTGCAGCCAAATATGTTCCTAACTGACACAAGATGATAAATTAAGGAATAACAAAACCTCAACTATCAGACAGCTTCATTCTAAATAGTCAAATTATTATAATCTGAGGGTTTTCTGTTTTTAGGCCATAAGACCTTTTCAAAGTATTTTCCAAAATATGTTACACATCAATCTTTTCCTATCATTCTGTGATGAGCTGAAATAGATGGAGAGCTCGTGACTAAGGAAAATACATAGTCCATTTTCTAAATGACCTCACATTTTTCAATATTCTTTTGGCTTTTTATATCTTCTTTGACTCCCCATTACAGTTCTCAATAACCCTACCAATTACAGTCTCTTTTTCCTTCTAATTTTCTGCTATAGGTTTAAAATTACAGGTAGCAAGTTTGCTAGAAGGGATTATAAGCAAGCACTGAGTGAGAATCTGAGGGGTCTTGCCTTCAGAATCAGGGCAGGGCAAGGTAATGCCAGGGACATGAGCTCTCCTCATGAACTTTGAGCCAGATACGTCTTAGCTTCTCAGAAGCCTTTTTGCTTTCTTCTTGATTCTTCACTTTGTCCTGGGTAGGTGAAATTATGAGGACCTGAGATCCAGAAGTTTGAGGTACAAAGCAACAGGCCAAGATAAGTCACAATGTAGCTTATGATTAAGGTGAAATGAACCGCTACAAGCCTGGCGGGGTTATAGACATTCATGGGAGGGAGAGGTTCTGGTGGCCAGAGGGGAAACACTTCATGGTAGAGCCCTGAAGGATGATCAGACCCTGGCTGACAGAAGTGGTCCTTCTAGGAAGGTGATAACACAGGCAAAGCCTCGGAGGCTACTGGGAGGGCAGCATGGTTGGCCAGTGGACTTAGGCAGAAGAGTGGAGACAGATCTAAAGAGGGAAGTTAGGGCTGAAATATAACTTCTGAAGAGCCGGAATTCCTGCCTCTCAGGCCAAGGGACCACAGACAGTCAGCTGAACCCACCTTTGACAGGAACCAGCCTGCAGACGGCCCCTTGTTATTGTGGCCAACACTGATCTTCATGAGCTGCCCCAGATCCGGGGCATCCACTGTGAACTTGTCTTCCGCTCCCTTTTCAAAGTTGTCCTTTTCATTCTCCAGCCTACGCTCACCTGTATGCACAGACACATGAGAAAGTTACAAAGGAGACCAGAGGACGAGAAAGAAACAGCTCCAGACTTTAATGGGCTGCCCACTGAAGGATGGTTTCAAAAGTCACCACGGTGCGAGGTGGTGGGTTGTGACAGGAGGTATGTGGACACTCTCTGTACTTCCACTCGATTTTGCTGTGAGCCTAAAACTGCTCTAAAAAATAAAGTTTATTAATTTAAAAAAAAAGGGCAGCTTCACCCCAAGATCTACAGGCTCCTTAAATCCCTCCAGCCAGCAGTCAAGGCCAAGGCTTGCCTTGTGTGTGGTTTGTGCCCAGGACCCACAACTGGGCTTCTGATTTCTGCCTTAGCCCAGAGTCCCCACCCTAGTAAACTGATTTGCACCCCCATCCCTGGACCCGAGGCCCTGCCTTGTTTACTGGCTGCTGGTCCTGAACTAGGAACACAACCATGGTCGTTGGTCTAGGGGCTGTGGCTGGGACCCTGACATCAGCCAGCAGGCTTCCTTAGGCCTGACTCCTCTGGAAAGCAGTGATGATAAGTATCGTCAGACACTGCTGGGTGTTTAACACGGTCTCTTCCCTCACTTATTCCACGGCACAATCTAGGAGGGAAGTATTGTCAACTCTGTTTTGCAGATGAAGAAACTGAGACTTGGAGAAGTTAAACAACTGGCCAAAAGGCACACAGGTATTGAGCACATAGTTAGGACTCGATCTAACCTGTTCCTTCTACTTTTCAGTTTTCCATTATTACCCTCCAAGGTCTACCAGTCACATTAACCCTTACAACCCCACCTAAGCACCAGCCTTTTGCTTACGCTATTCTGTTTTCTTCCTTTTCCAAAATTTGATTCTTTAAATTTTTCTAAATTTTAAATTGCCACAACTCAAACATATAGATAATAATAATAGTCATCCATGTACCCACCACCCAGATGTAAGAGGTATAACAGATATTAACATTTTGTGTAATTAACTTTAGGCCTTTCTCTTTTTTAAAGGAAATTAAACATGACGGGTAGGTCTAAAGTCTCATGGTCCATCCCTTCCCCCACCACACCCTCCCACAAACAAACACTACAGTCAACTGGTATCCATTGTTCGCATGAATTTTTGCTTGCACATGTATGTATCCATAAAGAAAATATATTATTTTTGAATGTTTAGAATTTTACAGAAATAAGATCATAGTGCACATTGCTCTGTCTTAAGATAAGTTCCTTGTCTGTACAATAGGGATGGTAAGGGCTCCACCTCATTGGGGCTGCTGTGAGAATTAACTGAATGGATGTGTGCAAAGCCCTTAGGGCAGTGCCTGGAGATGGTAGGTGCTGTATAAGGGACGGGGCCGTTGCTATTGCTCCTGTTACCATCATCCTATCATCACACACCCTTGTGCAACTTACTTTTTTTAAGTTAATGTCATGCTTTTGAGATTATTCTGTTGATGCTAGTAACAGAATTCGTCCAACTTCTGTATAATAGTCATTGAATGAAGAAAACACTATTATGTGTTCATTCTTTCACCGATGTACATTTGATTGTTTCTAGTTGATTGCTATTGTAAATAGCACTGAATTGGACTCTCTTGTACTTACCTTCTGCTGCCCATTTGTAAGAACTGATCTGAATAGACACCTATAGAGTTGCCGGGTCCTGACGTATATTCATCTTCAATGTATTAGGTATTGCAAAATTACCTTCCAAAATGGTTGTACTACATCAATTACCACCAGCAGTGCATGAGGATTCCCATTCCCCATAATCATTATTAACACATATATTTAAAATTTTGTTTCAGTGTGTGTACAATGGCGTCTAATTATGGTTTTAATTTGCATTCCCTTGATTATTTGAAAAGGTTAAAAGATTATTTGGAAAGACATTCATATATATATTCAATACATACATTTGAGAGATTGGTTCATATATATATTGGCCATTTAGACCTTGCTCTTCCATAATTTTCCTGTTCATGTACTTTATCATATTTTTCTATTGTCTTTCCTTTGTCTATGGCTTTTAGCATATAGACATTTTTCTTGTTTTAATGGACTTTATCAATATTTCCCTTTGTTGTTTGTGCTTTTAGTGAATTGTTCAAGAAACTCCATCCTAAATTGAGATTTTTAAAAAGACACTCAAAGTTTCTTCTAAAAATTTCATAGTTTGCTTTTTCACATTTAAGTCTCTAGCCCATCTGGAAACTATTTCTGTGTATGAAGAAAGGTAAAAAGATCTACTTTTATCTTTTCTCATATGGTTAGACAATTGTTTAAACATCAGTAGTTGAATATTTCATCCTCTTCCCTCTGATTTATACCACTTTCTGTGTATTTCTAGACTCTTTATTCTATTCGTTTATTTGTTTATCCTTCTATCCATATCTCACTGTTTTAGTTTTTAGAGATCTGAATGTTTTAATATTTGGCAGGGTAAATATCCTCATATTATTAATATTGTAAATATTATTTTCATTATTCAAAGTTATCTTGGGCTAATACTTAGCCCTTTGTGGACATGAATTTTAATAGCAGCTTAAGCTGTGGGATATTGCCTTTTGGGAATTTGACTGAAATTACATTGCATTTATAGAATAATCTGAGAAATTTGGATATCTTACTGAACTTAAGTCTTTTCTCATCCATGAACATAATATATTTTTCCGTATATTTAGTTATTCTTGTGTATCCTTAAGTAGAAATCTTTATTTTTTTCCAGAATGTGCTTTTGCTAGTTTTTCTTAGACATATAATTGCTATTGTAAATCATATATTTTTAAATTAAATATTTGCTTGCTGTTTATGTTAATATTTGTGTATTAATCTTGTATCCAACACCTTTATTAAACTTTCTCATTGGTTCTAATGATTTTTAAGTTCTAATGATTTTATAGATGATCATTAGTTTTTATGAAAATTAAGTTTTATTTCTAAATGGGGCCAGAGGTTGAAGTTTCTTCTTATTTTATTGACTTGTGATCAAAGAATGTTGTCTCTGTGTTATTGATTCACTTGCATTTGTCATTATGCACTTGAAAAGAATGTATTCTCTACCAGTTGGATTTAGGAATCTACATACTTCCATTAGATCAAGGCTATTAACTGTGTTGTTAAAATCTGCACCCATACTAAATTTTTATCCATTTGACTTATCAGTTACTGAGAGTGTTGTATTAAAATCTTCCACTATGATTATGTACTTGTCAAGTTTCTCCAAGAATTTTATTATTTTTTGCTTCACATATTTTGAAAATATGTTGTTAAAACTGTACAAGTTCAGAATTATCATATCTTCCAGGTTAATTGCTCTTTTTGTCATTGTATAATATACTTATTTCTAATGAAGTGTAATGTCTGAAAGTTTAATTTGATGGTTATTAATATAGCAGCACCAGCTTCTTTCTTGTAGTTGATATGTTCCTGGTATACTTTATTCCATTGTATATATTCTCAGACATTTATGTATCATATATTTAAGCTGGATTTTATTTCTTTTAATTTAATATGAGAATATCTATTCTTTAATTGATGAGTTTAGTTTATTTCTATTTATTGTATTATTTACACACTTATCTTACTTTTTGCTAGTAGCCATGCTTTTTTCTTCTTCATTTCCTGACTTCTATTTGGTTGATTGAGTCTTTATTCCCTTTTATTCCCTCCATTGGTTTAGAAATTATACATTTCTATTTGGGGGTGGTTACTTTTACAATTTTAATATGCATACTTGATGTATTAAAGTCTAAAGTTAATCAACTTCTCTGCTCTCCTAGGGTAGGGGAATGGGCTACAACCAAGTTATGTTTTAACTCTCATTATCTCCTTTCTTTCTCAAAGATCACTATCTTTTAGTGTTTAGGGTCCACATTTTCTCATGTCTTGATAACAGTTATTATTAGTATCAGTTTTTATAGTCAATGCTTGCTTAAATTTGTTATATAATTATCATTTTGGGGGCTCACCTTTGTTTCTTGCATCTCACACTTTTCTTCTGGGTACAATTTTCTTTTTCTTAAAGCATATCCTTCAGTGGTTATTTAAGCGTGGGTCTATGAGTGAGTGGTCAGTCCTATTTCTCTTTGTTTGCTTGGAAATCCATTAATTTTGCCTTCACTCTGGAATGATAACCTAGTTGAGGACAGAATTCTAGGTTGATATATGTCCTTGCTCAGAAGATTGAAGTTTGGGGGTTTTTTTTGCTTTTTCTTCGTTTTTTTTTTTTTTTTGCGGTACGCGGGCCTCTCCCTGTTGTGGCCTCTCCCGTTGCGGAGCACAGGCTCCGGACGCACAGGCTCAGCGACCATGGCTCATGGGCCCAGCCGCTCCGCGGCATGTGGGATCTTCCCGGACTGGGGCACGAACCCACGTCCCCTGCATCGGCAGGTGGACTCTCAACCACTGCGCCACCAGGGAAGCCCTGTTTGTTTTTTGTTTTGTTTTTGCTTTTTTTATTTTGGCCATGCCACACAGCTTATGGGATCTTAGTTCCATGACCACTGGACCACCAGGGAATTCCCAGAAGATTGAAGATATTATTCCATAAACTTATATCCTCTATAGCTTGCTGATAGGAATTTGCTATCAATCTAATTGTGTTTATAGAAAATAATCCACCAAATCTGGTTACTTTTAAGATCTTTCTCTTGGCCTTTGGCTTCACTACAATGAATCTAAATGTGGATCTGTTTTTATTTATCATGTTCAGTGTCTTTTGTTACTTTAATCTGAAGAGTCATATCTTTGCTTAATTCTGAAAAAACGTGATCAGCCATTATCTATTCAAATATTTCCTCTCACCTATTCTATATATTCTGTTTCTGAAACTCCTGTTCAACGTGTCAGAACTTATTCTCTCCTCCACATCTCATGACCTCTCACTGATATTTTCCAACCCTTTATGTCTCGGCCACATCTGCATGTTTTGTTTATATTTCTCTTACAGTTCAATAATTCTCTATTCAACAGTTTCTAATTGTGTTGTTTAACCCATCCATTAAGTGTTTATATTTAGTAACTATATTTTCGTTTACTGTATTTCTGTTTGCTATATTTTTCATAGTGCCTTGTTGTTTTCCTTAACTGTTTCCTTCATGTCTATAGACAGTTTAAACATACTTAAGTTATAGCCTTTCTCAGATTACTGTATTACCTGAAATTCTGGAAAATTTAATCTTATTGTCTGTTGTGTCTATTGATGGTTAGTCATGGTGGATTGTGTCCTTGAGTGTTTTGTAGTTTTGGAACGTGAACTCATCTCCAGTACTTTATCTGTGGGAATCTCATGAAGTCTTGCAAGTGCTTCTGCCAAGCACCGAAGGGTATTACTGGCATGGAACGAATTTTCTGTGCCTGAAGGGGAGGGTACCCAAATCACACTTGTAGTGTAAAATCAGACCTCAAGCCCACATGTGTGTAAGCCTAAGATATCAATTTCCCATCAACTGTCTTTTTAATCTGGAGTTCTTACAGAGATAAGTTTACTATACTGATGAGCAATTTTTTTCCTAGTCTATTTTTTCACTGAAGATGTTCCTGTGAACTTCAGGGATCCTGGCTTTATGTGTGGTTCTAATTTTTTGCATATTTTGCCTCATACAGAGCCAAAATATCATTTTCTGACCCCAAATGTGTATGGAAATCCATCCTGTAGATTGTTGAACATAAAGGCTCCCTGATTCCAAGATCCACAGCATCAATTCACAGCTGATACTTTAGTTTAAGTTCTCTCTTCATTTCTGACACCTGGAGATTTCTCTTTTTTCTTAAAATCCCAGCAATGCATTTTTATTATTTAATATACTGTGTCCAAAATTCATGTCTTTGTAGCTTTCTAATTCCTATAGTATTCCCTTAAATTGGCAGAAGCAGGACAACACCACCTGTCTCAGTTCTGCTGGCCTGAACTTCCTTCCAACACCGGAAGCTGTGTCTGTGCCCTCAGTTCCTGCTCCACCTAGGAGGCCAAGTGTAAGTCTATCCCCTGGCCCCATTCTTGTCTGCCCCAAATCATGCAGTGAATCAGGCCATGCCCAGTCACATCCCAAAATATAATTCAAGATGGGCATGGAGCCTAGGGAGAGAGATAGAGAGTAAGTGAGGATGAGTCCCCTGGAGATGTGGAGCCTGGGTCTGTTCTAGGATGCAGGATGATTTTAAATCAACCAAAAATCCAAGCACAACTTACTCTGAAAACACACCACACACACAAACTTGACAAGATGGACACCATGCTGCCCAAGGAAGGCCATGACAAACCACGTCACAAGAAGAAGAGAGAGGCTCAACAGGAGAGCCTAGAGGAGACTGGAGTTGCCTTCCTCTTCCAGGAGGGTGGAAAACAGCCCACTTAAGAAGTAGTTCTGGGCATGGCTTTTGAAGAAAGGATTTCAAACCCATTACCTGTGTCTCCATACTCTCCAAAGATATTGATGAAGATGTCAGCATCAGTCCCTGCACCAATGACATCACCAGTGTACAGCTTGACTTCATACTTGTTACCTGGAGATGAAGACAGAGAAAGTCTCAGCTCATTCAGGTCCTGAGTAGAGAAGAACAGAGGCCAAAGTAGCTACCAACCATCCACCCTTCCCTCCAGCAATGCATGAATTGTCACCATTACTTTCAATAACCAAGCAAGACACAAGTCGCCTGACGTTGGTTCTAAATGGTCATGGCTGAACTGCGTGCAGAGCAGAAATCAGAGGTAGAGGGGACTTCTGTTTTTATCTACTAACTTGTTGCCTTGAGATGCATGAATCAACCCAAATACAACCAACCCACCACCAGCGTTTCTCCTCTGGATACTGAAATGATTCCCACTGGGTCCCCAGCCTCTACTCTGTCTTCTCCAATCTGTTCTCTATGCTGCATCACAGTATAAAAATTCATGGGGTAAAATTGATTATGCAAATAAAAATCGAATTTATATGTAAGTTGTCAAGGCCATAACCAATGCAAAGACCAGAGGAACCAATAATAGCTAGCAAATGCATGTTCAGGCATTACCTAATTTAAAGACCTGTATCAGCTTCCTGTATCTTTGCTCCATTTATTGAACAGAAATCCATTCTCTGTAACCCCAAAATGCTTAAGCCTTGGCCATGGCCTCAAGTCAGGGGGTGGTGGAGCTCAAGGTAAACTTGACAACATGTTGAGCCCTGCCCGGGTCTCCCCAACCGGAGCCTGCCTTAGGGTGAGGTAGCAAAAGCCAAGGATTGCTATGTGGTGTGAAATGGAGATTCCTCTAGATTTTCTTCGGGTGCCAAGAATTCTAAGGGCTGAGGCAACCTTCCCTTCCCTTTCCCCTTCCTATAATAGCTTTCTATTTTTCATGTACCAGAATCATTTTTTTTTAGATGTCTTATGAAGCTGATAAAAATTAGAGCTGTTTTAATTGAGGCCCAAATCAGAGCCCCTCTGCCCACCTCCTCCCTAGAGCCTTCCTTCATGTCCCAGCCCCCACGTGTCTTGCTCCTCTGTGTTGCTTGGCTCTGCCATGTTCTCTGTGTCAATGATTTCCAAGTTTCACCATCTCCTCCTTGTGCTGTTTGCTGTTTCCTGCAGGTGAGAATTCTATGTTCCTCAAGAACTTAAAAGAGGTCTGGGAGCAGGACTTCCTTCTCTCATATGGCTTCTCTCACAGCCCCTAGCACAGTGCTGGGCACATATTAGAGTCTCACTGAGTATGTTGAAAAGCTAATTGAATTGAATTTCCTAAATCTCAAAGTCTCATGAAGTTGCTCAGGGCAAAGGACTGAGGTGGGGAGGTGAGAAGAAATCTAATTTCATCCCTTCCCATCTCGAATCCTGTCTAGCAGTACAGGGCTGCCCTCTAGAGATGACACAGTGCAGAATCCTGCAGGGGACCCACGGAGGACACTCCACCCGCACAGCCCTGATGGCTGGCCTTTGACATGCTGAGGACATTGAGCCAAGAAGGAGCAAAGTCTTCTCTTTCTCTCCTCAATCTTTACTTGGTGAAACCCATCCAGGGAGAGGGAAGACCCTCCAATCTTTGTCCCCAAATGAAGGCTTCAGTAGGACAGTTGTTCTCAGATTCCCACCCCTTCTTGCTTCACCACTAAGACTCTTCTGAGACGGGACACGGAGCCAGGGCCTTCAGAAGAGTCCAGACAGGCAAACCCCGGCTCAGTGACTTGAAACTTGGGCCACATTCAGGCTCCCTGGGGAGCTTGTTAACAAGGCAGATTTCCAGGTTGCCTTCCAGGGACGCTTCATCAGGGGGTTCATCCAGCGAATCCCGTTCTTGATCATCCTCCAAGGTGCACAGGCCTCCTGCAGGAGTTCTTTCCTCCTCTGGCTGGCAGGGCCTCTGAGAGCCACTCACTTTGGTTCAAGTCCTTTCTCAGGTGCAGTCCAGGGCTCACTTCACACAGAGGCAAAACCCCTCTGCAGGGCCGGTGGTGCCAGGGTGGCATGGGGACTGGGAGAGGCTCTGAAGGCCACTGCTGAGCTTCAGTCAGAGGGGCAACAGGACCCCAAAGGGAACTGGGCACAGTGAAGCAGGAGAAAGGATGAGGGGGCTAGGGAATATTTGTGGAAGGAGTAGCAGACACTCTGAATCATTCCAGAAGGCGGAATTTGAATTAGTGGGTTGAATTATAAAGAGGAATATTTTAGCTCACCAAAAGAAACATTTTCTAATATGTAGGGCTATCCAACAAAGGACTGGGATGCCCTCGGGGGAAGTGAGTTTCCCAATCCCAGAGACACCTAAGCAGTCACTCTATGCCAAGCACATTGGTGGGGAGCCACCTGTCAGGGATGCTGTGGAGAAAATGGCAGAGGTGAGGGATGTGAGAACACTGAGGGTCCTCTTCAATCTGCAATTCCACAACATTTGACCAGGAAAGGCAGCCTTGCAGACTATGGAGGGAAGCCAGGAGAACAAGGAAGCATCTCAGAGGATGGGAGAGGTACCCAAGTCCCATGCAGATGAGGCCCGGAAAGCAGGAGCCCATGAAGCGCTTTGGGAACACACATCCTCATCCTTGGAAAGACCAGAGAAGCAGAGTATCAGGACCTAAGTGAGGCAGCAGGATGATAAGCCAAGGGTAAGGGGCCAATAGGCCAGAGAAAGCTTCTAGGCCTTGCCAGGCGAGGCTATCAGGGGCCCGTGCCCGGGGATCAGGAAGCCAGATGAACAGAATGCAGGAGGAAGTCGATTCTGGAACAAGGCTAGACTGTCTTCTAAACTCTGTGGAACTTTCTACAGCAGGATGAGGTGCTGGGTCCCCATGTAGCTGGCTGGATGGATAGAAGATGACCCTTGATCACACTGAGGAGTGGCCAAGAACTGCCTTTTAAATCTGCTCTTTAAAAGGCCCCATACGGCTTCCCTGGTGGTACAGTGGTTGAGAGTCTGCCTGCCAAGGCAGGGGACACGGGTTCGAGCCCTGGTCCAGGAAGATCTCACATGCCCCAGAGCAACTAGGCCCGTGAGCCACAACTACTGAGCCTGCGCGTCTGGAGCTTGTGCTCCACAACAAGAGAGGCCACGACAGTGAGAGGCCCACGCACTGCGATGAAGAGTGGCATCCGCTCACCGCAACTAGAGAAAGCCCTCGCACAGAAACAAAGACCCAACACAGCCAAAATAATTAATTATAAAAAAAAAAGGCCCCATAGACAGACAAAGAAGCTTCTTTTGTTACTGTTCTCTCTCCCTTTTCCCATATTTCCTCTTCAGGCAGAACCCCATAATATCTGATTTGCCATTTTCCAAGCAAGCCCTAGGGCCCAGCGCCCATTCTAAGTTGTGATGAACTGCATATATTGATGAGAGAATAAAGCAGGGCTCCGTTCCCTCACCATTGGCAAACGGCCAGCACAGTACAGCAAGGCTTCCTCTTAAGTGTTCACATGAGAGCCCCCCAATTTCCCGTGATCAGAGTTTCAACAAACGCAAACTTGCCTTTCTGGCACAGTGGGTGGTTCGGCCAGGGGGAAAGGGGAAGGGCCAGGAAAAATCCCTGCCCCAGAGGCCAAGGGAGCAAGGCAGTCTGGAGAAAGATGACGAGAAGAAAGGTGGAAAGAAGAGGCCAGGAATGACTCACCTTCCCTGGCAAATAATACTAAATCTTCACACAGGGGTTGCAGTTCACAAGGCACTTGCATGTCCTTGATGGAGTCTGATCCATGCAAGGGCCACGTGAGGAGGGCAGGTACTGTGAACATTCTTACTGACAGACGAGGTACCGGGGCTCAGAGAGCAAGGTGGCTTAGCTGAGGACACACAGCTGCTAAATGTTGCCAGCAGGGCTCAAAGCCATGTCTCTTGTTTCCAAATCCAGGGCTGTTTCCAGAATACCTCATGGGCTCTCATGCTCTTGGCCAGAGGTCAGCAACATTTTTCTGTAAGTGCCAAATAATAAATATTCTAGGGCTTGCAGGCTTCCTGTGTCATGGAATATTCTTCTTGTTTGGATTTCTTTTCAACCCTTTAAATATGTAAAAGCCTTTCTAGACTCATGGTCCACACAAAGACAGGTAGAAGACCGGGTGTGGCCACCCCCTGCCCTGTGTCCTCTTGTGCTCTCAGGCACCGTCCTGTGTGTTTCTGGCAGAGGACTGCAGGCAACTCTGCTCTCTGTGGCCTGGATGGGAACGGAGCTGCCTGGCTCAGGGGAGTCAGCTGCTGGTTGCAGGATAATCACAGCACAACCTAACCACTAGCTAAGCAGCTCAGGGCTCTGACGGTGGCGGAACTGTTGCCCTTTCTCTGTTGGGGTGGAAGGGGTGAGAAGGAGCAGGTCCTGTGCTCCGTTTTTCCTGCTCTTACAACGTTGTGTGACTAGGCTGAGCCTGCTGTTCCCTTGAGTCCAGTGGAGAAGGGGGTCTGGTCTGGGGTTTTCTGAAGGTGGGGACGATGGCAGGTCCAGTTCTGCAACCTTTGGCGTTATGCCTTTCAGTTCATTGCCTGGTTGTGAACGAGCAAGGAGCAGAGATGGGGAGAGAGGGGAAGGTCAGGCTGGAGGAGGGACTAACAAGGAGTTCATCCCCCTTCCTGAGTGAGCATGGGAGAAACAGGGACTAGCGATGGCCCACCCCAGCCCTAAAGTTGGCCTGTGGTTTACCCATTTGGCATATTATGTGTTATAAAATTCTCCCTAGAACTGATTTCTCTCTGGCCTTTCAGCAGGATTACCGTTAGCCCAAATGGTGCCTTTGTGCAAATTAGATAAAGGGATCCCTTCCTCGAGACACATTACTGCCATCTGTTGGATAACTGTCATAATAAATGCATAAATCTACAAGCTCTATGATGTGAAAGCTGTCTCCTTACATAGTTGCACTTGTGCAGTGCATAGCCTGTACATCTGAACCCAGCAACCCTACCTTTCAGGTAGTAGCCTCCTTCCACTAAAGGTCAGCGGGAGCTCGGAGTGGACAAACTAATTGAAACGTTTGATCTGAACAATATACAACAGATACAGATCACGGTGCCGATCACCTGGTGCCTTCCAAAGCCAAACAGCGTTGAGCTGGGGTGCTGTACAGATAGTAACATTTACAGCTTAAAGACAGATTGCTACCTCAAGGCCACATCATTGGGTTGTCTGTGTCCTTCTTGCCCTGCCCAGGGGACACCCAAGTCCAGCCTTGCCCTTGTCCTTTTTTGCTTCTGCACGCCCCATTGCAGAGGCACAAGGCTACTCCCTCCAAACAGGAAATCTGTCCCCTGCGGACCAGCCGGAAGCTGCCTGTGCGGGCTTCCAGAAAAGGCAGGCACTGGCAGGCCCCAGACGCCTCCTGCGGCGCCGGGTGTACCAGCGGCTCCCACAGCCTCCCCAGCGCGCTGTCTGGAACAGTCAGCACACAGCAGTGACGGGACACATCTCCAGAGAGCAACCCTGGGTGGCAGGGGGAAGCAGAGCCCTGAGGGGGCCGGAAGCCCCAAGTCCTGGTGCCGCGTGCATAACTGAGCCAGCTGAGCTGCTTATCGTGTGCCCAACAGCAGAAGCCTAGCAAAGACCCCATAACTAAGCCTCTGGCCCACTTGCCAAGGAAGAGGCCATCCCATCCCCAACGTGGTTTGAGCCTCCGAGAAGCTCACGTGGTCCAGGCTTTTTCAGGAAGCAGAGAATCATGAATGAGCTAATGATGAGCTGCCTGAGTTGCTTTCCCTGCCTTTTGCCCATCCCCAGATCCTGTTTAATTAGAAAGTGGCTTTATTTATTTTGGCAGGTGAGACTGGGGAGGAGGGCTGGAAGGAGGATGACGGGTCTTGATTTTACCCCACCCCCAACCACATCTGCCAGGTTCACACCCTGACACCCGGCACTTCCGCTCACCCAGAGCAAGGATGCCAACACACAGAAGTGAGATCTCACAGGCGCTGCGTGGGAGGAGATGAAAATGGCAGGGAGACAGATTCGGGGGGGCTGCCCTGGGGGTGGAAGCCGAGGGGGAACGCTCTCCCCCCAGCCAGGGAATGCCCCTAACTACTCAAGCCTGCATGGGTATGGGGAGAATGTGGTCTGCAGAACCCAAGGATGGGCAGCAAGGCTCCATGCTGAGAGCTAGGTCATGGCCACTGATCAGTGAATGCCCTCCCAGGCCCATGGGCTCGAATTCTCCCTCCCCCAGTGCTGTCCCCAGACAGTTTCCTCCTTCTTCCCTCGAGTCCAGAGGCCCAAATCTCTCACCTAGATTCACCCTATTCTTTAAACAGGACTGGAACACCTCTGCTTTCTCTATAAGGCCCTCGACCTCGCTGCCCTTGCAGACACACCCACTAATCAATAGATAGCTAGTGGGAAGCAGCCACATAGCACAGGGAGATCAGCTCGGTGCTTTGTGACCACCTAGAGGGGTGGGATAGGGAGGGTGGGAGGGAGGGAGACGCAAGAGGGAAGAGATATGGGAACATATGTATATGTATAACTGATTCACTTTGTTATAAAGCAGAAGCTAACACACCATTGTAAAGCAATTATACTCCAATAAAGAATTTTTTAAAAAAATAGATAATAAGAGCCTCCAGGGCTTACTGAGAACGTAGTGTGGGCCAGCACACCTATTATCTCCTGTAATCCTCGCAATGACTATTGTCACCATCCACCGATGAGGCAATCTGTGGAAGCAGGGGGTTGACACAAGTTTTCACAGTTGGAAAAGATTGAAACCCACACCTGGACTCAAGGGATCCAGACAAGAAGGCTCTCTCCTTAGCTGTCATTACACCCACCCTACCGGCTGTAGCTTAAACCCCAGATTCTCTCTGAAGGGCCCTACCTCCCAAGCCCTAAGTGCTCCATTCCAGAACTTCTGGGGTCTGCATCACTTATTTGGCACTTAACACTTGCTAGAACACAGGCCAAGGGTTGAACTCAGCCGAGCCTGGTTACACAACATTAAAACATCACTCAGTCATGAATAGTCGCTCTCGGGTGGTAATCAAGAAAAAGTACTCTGCACTTTTCATCCCCCCCACCCCCAAATAAATATGCAGCTCATATATTTCCTAGGAAACTGTGATGTCAGCCTAATGCTATCAGGTGTTTGACAGTATTGAGTAGATAAGCTTTTACTCCACCTCATGCTCACCTCCCTCACTGCCAAGCCCCACGGAGCTATTTCCACACGCACCCCCATTGCTCGCCTGCCCCACTCCTGCTGCGCTGCCGAAGGTCCTTCCCTTCCACGTGCGCCCTCAGCCGCTGTGGCTGCATTTCCGCTCTTTCCAGCCCAGATTCCACTCCATTGCTGGAGTTTATCCTCCCACAGTGCTGGGAAGCCAGCACTTCTCAGTTGCTGCCCGAGGTGAGTAATACATGTCAAAAGACTTATCATTCTGTGAACCCCTTGAGCCAACAATTCAATCCCTGGGCATAGCAATCAGTTTATGCTAGGAAAGAATTGTGTTCGTGGATTACCTAAAAAGACGGCTATCACAGCACGGTTAGTAATAACAAGAAATTGAGAACAACTTAAAGATATCCAAAATGAGGGATTGTTGGGGGTGAATTATAGTATTCACTCATTCATGAAATACCATGCAGCCATTTAAAATAATAGTTTAGAAGATTAGTCAATGCTATTAAGTGAAAAAAATTGGATATAAATCTGACTATAATACAATACCATGTTTCATCAATACATAGTGTTTAATACATTCACGCACAAAAAAAGAATAGAAAAGAAATTCACCAAAATGTTAACAGAGGTGTCTCTAAGGCTGTCCTACACAGTGATTAAGTTCAAGTCTCTGGGTTCACTTTTGGCTCCTTTACTTATAAACAAATTACTTAACCTTTTTGTGCCTTTGTTTCCTTCATCTGCAAAATGGGGATGTGATAATACCTCCCTATGTCAGAAACATACAAACAGCTTATACAGCTTAATTTAAAAAAAAAAAGAAAACAAAACAAAGAAACCAATCAAAACATGGGCAGAAGACCCGAATAGACATTTTTCCGAAGAAGACATATAGGCACATAAGGCCAACAGGCACATGAAAAGTTGCTCAGCATTGTTAATTATTAGAGAAATGCAAATCAAAACTACAGTGAGGTAACACCTCATTCCAGTCAAAATGGCCATCACCAAAAAGTCTACAAATAACAAATGCTGGAGAGGGTGTGGAGAAAAGGGAACTCTCCTACACTGTTGGTGGGAATGTAAATTGGTACACCCACTATGGAGAACAGCATGGAGGCTCCTTAAAAAACTGAAAATACAGTTACCATATGACCCAGCAATCCCACTCCTGGGCATATATCTAGAGAGGACAAAAACTCTAATTTGAAAAGATACATGCACCCCAATGTTCACAGCAGCACTATTTACAATAGCCAAGACATGGAAGCAACCTAAGTGTCCATCAACAGATGAATGGATAATGAAGATGTGGTACATATATACAACGGGCTATTACTCAGCCAGAAAAAAAGAATGAAATAATGTTATTTGCCACAACATGGATGGACTCAGAGATTATCACATTAAGTGAAGTGAGACAGACAGAGAAAGAAAAACATCATATGATATCACTTATATGTGGAATCTAAATAAATGGTACAAATGAACTTATTTATGAAACAGAAACAGACATAGAAAACAAACTAATGGTTACCAAAGGGGAAAGAAGGGGAGGGATAAATTTGGGATTAACAGATACAAACTACTATATATAAACTAGATAAACAACAACGAGCTACACTCTAACACAGGGAACTATATTCAATATCTTGTAATAACCTATAATGGAAAAGAATATGAAAAACACTTGATGCTCAGGGGAGAGGTCAAGTAGGAAACCATGGGTGGCTGGAATGGACACCCACAGGCCAAGGCAATACCTGGATCATAAACTCCCATTTTCATGATTAAATAATACAGCTCTGCGAAAGTGCAATTTCCAAAAATAGAAACAAAGGTTATTATAAACACCTATTTGAAAACCAAAATAACCAAGTGTGGGGCAAATATACAATTCCATGCATTCCCCCAAAGGTTCTGGCTGGTTGGTTGAAAGAGAATGTTGCTGGCAGTGGTCTCAGGGAACCTGAGGCCACAGTGAAGCTGCGAATTTGAGGGTCTGTCCCCAGCTTTGTGAATGAGACACTGTGCCACCAAGACCCATCAGTTCCTAAAGTGCCCTCATTCTGTTTGAAAGCCTGGTGAACTCCTCACCCATGAAGTCACAGATTGAGCATCACCTCCTCTATGAAGCCCTCCTGATTCCTCCTTCCTCTATGCTTCCGTTGGCCTGGGTCATCCCCCACCTACAACATTCTATCCCTTTGTACTGTGATTATTTACTGGCCGGACTCTCTCCCCCTCTAGACTCTAAGCTCCGACAGAGAAAAGGCCTTACATATTTACCCTGAGCCCGGGATCTGGTGCAGAGAAGATTCCCAACAAATGCGCACTGCCCACTGAATCACTGAATGACACTGGAGGAGCATGAGCCGGCCTCTTGAGCCCAAGGCTCTAGCTCTGCCTATAGGTACACTGTGTGACCAAGAGCAGCTTGCTCAACTTCCCTGGGCTTCCGATCTCTTCTCTGGAACACGGAGGAGGGTAGATAAGGTCGTTTTGGGTACTGAAATTATCTGGTACTCTTCACTGGGGCCTCATTCAAAGCAGTTCTCTTCTTCCCACTCTTTCCGGAGATGACTTTCTGCGATGCTAGGTGGCAGCAGATGGGGTGGGTGGGAAGCTGCTGTGAAGTTCAGAGGAGGAGAGCTGCGGGGCTGGCCCTGCTCTCCCCACCCCGAAGCCCTCGTGGCTGTGAGTCCGTGGGCCCAGGACCACCTCTGTAGGGTTCCGAGGAACCATGATTCCCATGAAACAGCCACAGCAAATAGAGCTAGGGGACCCTGAGTAACATTTGAGCTGGGTTCAGGGGAAATGTCAGGGAGAGGGAAGGGGTTTGGGAAGAGCGGTGCCCCTCGCAAGCTTTGGCTGCCGTCAAGGTCATGAGCCTATCCCCAGGTGTCTAGATGAGCCTGCCGGATTCTAGAGGGGATCCTGACGCTTAGTGCCTCCAAAGTCCTTTCTTAGTCTGAGAGGCCAGAATCTTGAGTCTGTGCATCTCAGTGTCAGCGCAAGCCTAGATGTGGAAGAAGCAGCAGGGGGAGAAACACTGGCTTTGTAACAACAGCGACAACCAGACTTGCCTCATGTACTGAGCATTTATTCTATGTTCTGCACTGCACTAAGTCCTTTAACGTTCACTCCCCTAATTAACCAGCTCAAGCACTTTCTGAAGTGGGAATTAATGTTATCCCCACTTTACAGACGAGGAAATAGAGGTAGAGAGATTAAGGCATCTGTTCATGCTTAACTGGTAGAAAGGCAGAGCCAGGTTTTGACCACAAAGATTGCGGGTTCAGAGACAGAGCTCTTGGTGGGGAGATGCGCATGTGCAAAAGAATAGAAAGTAGGGGGTGGGGATGAAATGTGGAAGAAGCATCCACTGTAGAAGGGGAGGGGCCAATCTCCTCCTGCCTCCGTAGAGGAAGGCTAGCCCCAGACAATCCTCTGTTGGCCTGTGGCTTGTGAAAATAAACACTCTACTAGTACTGAAAAGACCCAAGAGGCCATCTGGTGCCCCTACTCCACAGAGGAAGAAACTGAGGACAGGAGAGGAACTGAGCTCTGCCCCATGTCCCATCCCTGCTGGGGGCAAAGCCAGAACTAGAACTCAGGGTGCACAGCCCATGTGCTTTCTGACCCAGAGAGCTATATTTTTAAATTAATGATCTAACTACTCTATGATATCATCCAGTAGAATCTGGGAGTAGGTCAGGGCTGCCGGTTTATTTGGCAGGGCTCTCACGATGGGTGTCTTTTGCATCAGTCACCCAGGCTGCTTGCATTTGCTCCTGTACCATGCAGTTCTCTGGCTGGTCCGTAATCCACTGCAGGTCAACACAACCTGCACATGCCCCTAAGACGTTAATCACGATCCCTTTCTTGTGCTGTCCTTTTTTCAAATGCACCCTGGGCACCGTGCCCAACACAGTCTTGCCAAGACCTGGTACACACCCGGAGCTGTGTGATAATCATTGTGTAGCACAGCCTGGGCTGGAAATTATAACCCAGTTACCTGATGAAATAAACAGGAGTGGAAACAGTGATTGTGCCAGAGGAACGCAATGTCATTTTTACCTAGTCCCCAGCTCTGGGCAACTTTGGGCCCCCAGCACTGGCTGTCTCATTTGGTAGAACCAAAAAGAAAAAAAAAGCCAATCCATTTGCTCCAGACTGGGAAGCAATGAGAACGTCATCTGCCTCCCCGCCGCCTGCACACTGCATGCAGCCCACCTGCCCAAGCTGTTGCTCCTCCTTGTGGGCTCCCTTTCCTCCAACTACCAGCCCCTCAGTCTCTTTGGAGCACAACACAAAACTGGTTGCAGGCGTATTTATTATTAATCCACCAAAGAAAACTAAACGCTCCTTAGAAGGTTTGTCCCTAACGAACAGGTCCCAGCTGGGAGCAGGGGTGGTGGCCGGACCCACCTCACTCCGGGCCCTTCTGAATGCAAGGGCCCTCTCAGCTGTCAGTGAGCCCTGGTCTGAAACCCTGATGAGCTGTTGTGCCTGGGCTCTGACAGCCCTGGGGTGTGCACAGCCCCCAGGCCAGCTGGAACTCAGCTCCTGGCTTCAGAGGCCTGTCTAACTGCCAAGCTGGCAGGCTCTCCTGTTGCAATGTGGGCTCAGTACTGACTTAAGCCACGTGATCAACTCAGTGCTTTTCAAGGTGGGAGGGTTTGTGGGTTGGCACCAGGATGGGGACAATTACTTGGCCAGCAGGCAGGAAATGACGTCATATTGGCAGTGAGAAGGCCGTGTCTGCCCTAAACAGGTCTTGCCCGTGCCTCCCTACCGGTGAGAGTCCCTGGCTTATGCTCCTTCGAGCCCCAACACTGGGTCACCCCAAATCTACTCCATCTGATCCTGCCTGTCTACCTCCACATCCCCACCCCTGATCTTTCAGTGCCACCCCCATCCCACCTCCAGCTTCAGGGATGTGCCCTGAGCCTCCCTGGGGCCAGAAAGGCACGGGTAGCCCTGCGTTCTCAGCCTGTGTAAGTCTGCAGTGTGCTTATCAACTGCATGTGGGTGCTGTGCCCCATGAATGTCACACTAAAGGTGACCCAGCATCAAGGGGATCACTGGGCGGAAGAAACATGGAGCCAGGTGAAAGGGCCGAGAGATGCTTAGCTAGCAGAGTACCAGAGGAAGCTAGCGCCTCAAGGGACCTTGGACAACATCCGGGTTTTCTGGTAAGATGAGAAGGCAGCCCAGAGGACAAGTAACTTGCCTAAGGGGCACAATTACAGAGGGGCAAGTCTAGAAGCCAGCTCTCTGTGCCCCAGGAGAGCTCTTTCCACCCATCTCTGCTGCTGGTCTTCATGAGTGGGTGTGTCTGCACACAACCCACACACACACGAGCTTGCGTCCTATCGATCTTCACCCAAGCCCCACCGAAGTGACCAAGTGCGCAGGCACAAGTGAAAGCATTACCCTCAGAGAAACCTGAGCTTAGCTGGAGACACCAGATAGACACTTATTAAGGAGTTAGAACCCAAAGAGGCAAATAGCGGTCTCTGAGATATGGTGTTTCTCAGCCATTTATCCATCTCAAAACTCCTGAGGGCTATAGCACACCCCCATCAGCCACAGTGGCTCGTTCTGGCTACAGCTGATTCAGCCAGAATGTATCTGAGCCTCAGGGAGCAGGTGGAAAAGTTCCTCCTCTCTGCCCATGAGATTCCTTACACATCCCCTAACTGCCTTTGGGGTGGGGGCACCACTTTGAGAATCACTGCACTACAGCGGAAGGCACAGACTTCACTTTCTCCAGAGTTTGCAGGGAGAGAAAAACCCAAGGCAAGGGCACAGGTGATGCTTTCCAGAGAGGCTGGGGCTTTAGACCCAATGGGGTTTGGGTGGCATGGAGAAAACAGAAGGAGAGGGTGAAATAGAGCAGGTGAGGGGGAAGAGGCACGGGCCCTGATGTTTCCTCTGACCCTGGTATATATTTTAGTGGGTGATCCACAATTTTCTCTCTAACTGACTTGAGACAGATGTCTGGGAGAAAGGAGAAGCCCCCAAGGCAGCAGGCAGGCAGGCAGGCCCTGGGGCTCTGGTGAGAGCAGTCCTATTCAGTCCTTTTCAGGGTAGCTGAGGTGGGGCCTGAACCCCAGAAACTGCTCTCACTAGTCTGGCTTCCACTCCACAATCTGGGAGTAGGTGGGGAGAGGGTGTCTCATCCTGTCCCTCAGACTTCAATCCCATTTCCCATGGGTCCCTTGAAACCTCTGCATGGTTTATTAGTGCCGGAGAGAACAGCTTTCAGAGCGCTGCCTGCCAGACACTAGAGCCAACACAGTCTGAGCAAACAGGTTGAGAAAGGGGAGTTGCTGGCCTGAGATCAAGAAACAGAGGAGGAGACTACTCAGGGTCATGGATGTTCACCCTGACCTTCGTTGTAGGTGCAAAGCGGAGATAATAATAGACCTTACTTCCACAGGGTGTTATGAATTTTAAATAAGATACTATCTGTAAGGTATATGCACACGAAGACACAGTCTGAAGAAGGATTTTGTCCATAGCTAGTAGGTGGCGTTGTTGGGATTTGAACCTAGGACTCTGTGACTTGAGACGGGAGCTCTGAACCATCATGCCCTCCACCCTCTTTGTGAATACCTTGTACTATGGCAATGTCTGTCCTCTCTTAGACTGTGAGCACCATGAGGGAAAAGACCATGTTTTCACCCTGACCCAGAATCTAAGAGCAGCTCGGGGGGGGCATCACCAATGGCAGTTGCTAATGATGAAGCTTCAGTTCGAGGTCTGGGAGACTGTCCTTAGATCCTGGCCAAGGGCTTTCATCAGTGTGTAAATGTCAATGCCCCTCTGGGTTCTGGGTGTCAAAAGGGTGAGCCATTCCAGACAGGATGAAATAAATCCTCCAGGAAGGGAATCAGGCGTCCATGTCAATGGAGGTGGGGGAATGCAAAGAACCAGATGGCAGGAGGGAAAATTCGCCACGCTTCTGGAATGATTCGATAGTCAAGACTGTGTTTCCAGGTATAATCAACACAGATATGCTGAAAAAGCAGCTGCCAACCTTCCCCAGGCCCCAGAAAGTGCCGGGACCCCTGACACCCATTCTAAGAAGGAAATGAGCATAGAGGTGGCTGCAACCTCCCTGTTCAGGCTGCACATATATCTGAGATGCTTAATTAGGAAGTGTGATGTCTGCCTGGATCACTTTTTTGTTGAGATGTGGTGGAGAGTGAGCCAAGATTGGGACACCCACACCTGCTGACTCACGTGGGGATGAGTCAGGAGAATCCATAGGTTTCTCCAGCAGCCTCTAAGTCCTGGGCAAGGACTGAGGACTTGGGGTGGAGAGAGCATTTTCATCTTTTCTTCCAGGTGATTATGGTGTAGTGTCACTGTTAAAAATACTTAATGAGAATTTAGGGTGCATTAAAAGAAGCAGGATGTAAACCAAATGTCCATTAACCAATGAATGGATAAATAAAATGTAGTATAAATATAAAAAGGAGTATTATTAGGCCATAAAAAGAAGTGAATTACTGATATATGCTATAACATGAATAAAGCTTGAAAACATGGCTTCCCTGGTGGCGCAGTGGTTGAGAGTCCGCCTGCCAATGCAGGGGACACAGGTTCGTGCCCCGGTCCGGGAAGATCCCCCATGCCGCGGAGCAGCTGGGCCCATGAGCCATGGCCGCTAAGCCTGCGCGTCCGGAGCCTGTGCTCCGCAACGGGAGAGCCCACAACAGTGAGAGGCCCGTGTACCGCAAAAAAAACCTTGAAAACATGCTGTATGAAAGAAACAAGTCACAAAAGGCCCCATATTATATGATTCTGTGTATATGAAATGTCTAGAATAGACAAAACTATAAAGATAGAAAGTGAATTAATGGTTGCCTAGACCTAGGGAGTATTGGGAGGGGTGTGTTGTGAGTGACTGCTAAAGGGTACAGGACTTCTTTTGGAATGATAAAAATGTTCTAAATTTGATTGTGGTGATGGTTGCACAACTTCACAAATATACAAAAAACCATTGAATGTACACTTTAAGGGTGAATTATATGGTATGTGAAGTATATCCCAATAAACAAAAAAAGGTAGAAAAAAAGAAGCAGGACATCAAGGGACACTGAATAGCCAAAACAATCTTTAAAAAGAATAAGAGGGACTTCCCTGGAGATCCAGTGGTTAAGACTTCACCTTCCAATGCAGGGGCTGCAAGTTTGATCCCTGGTCAAGGAGCTAAGATCCCACATGCCTCAGGGCCAAAAAACCAAAACATAAAACAGAAGCAATATTGTAATAAATTCAATGGTCCACACAAAAAATCTAAAAAAGAAAATAAAATAAAATGAAGAACAAATTTGGAGGTCTCACACATCCTGATTTCAAAACTCCTACAAAATTACAGTAATAAAAATGGTGTGGTACTAGCATAAGGACAGACATTTAGACCAATGGAATATAACAGAGAGCCCAGAAATAAACTCTCATATATATGGCCAAATGATTTTCAACAAGGGTGCTAAGACCATTCAATGGGGAATGGTCTTAGCACAGTCTTTTCCACAAATGGTGCTGAGAAAACTGAATATCCACATACAAAATAATGAAGTTGGACCCTTACCTTTCACCATATACAAAATTTAATTCAAAATAAAGCAACAACCAAAATGTAAGAGCTAAATCTATATCACTCTTAGAAGAAAACATGGGACAAAAGCTTCATGACATAGGATTTGGCAGTGACTTCGGATATGACACCAGAAGCATACGCAACAAAAGAAAAACTAGGTAAATTAGACTTCATAAAAATTAAAAACTTTTATGCACCAGCAGACACAGAGAGCACAAAAGGCAGCCCATGGAATGGGAGAAAATATTTGTAAATCGTGTCTGATAAAGGGTTTATATCCAGAAATATATTCTGGATAGACTCTTACAACTCCACAAGAAAACAAGCAACCTGATTAAAAAATGGGCAAAGGACTTGAATGGACACTTCTCCAAAAAGATATACAAATGACCAATAAGCACATAAAGAGATGCACAACGTCACTTATCCCCAGGAAATGCAAATCGAAACCACAGTTGAGATACCACCTCACAACCATTAAGATGGTTATTATCAAATATAAACAAATAAAAACCCCAGAAAATAACAAGTACTGGTGAGTGCGTGGAAAAATTGGAATTGCTGGTAGGAATGCAAAATGGTGCAGCTGCTGCGGAAAGGAGCGTGGCAGTTCCTCAAAAAGTTAAACATAGAATTACCATATGATCCAGTAATTCCACTTCTGGGTATATATCCAAAAGAACTGAAGGCAGGAACTCGAACAGATATTCGTACATCTATGTTTACAGCAACATTATTCACAATAGTCAAAAGGTGGAAACAACCCAAAGGTCCATTGACAGACAAATGGATAAATAAAATGCGGTCTATACATACAATGGAACGGAATATTATTCGGCCTTACAAAGAAAGGAAATTCTGACACATGCTACAATGTGGATGAACCTTGAAGATACTATGCTAAGTGAAATAAGCAGTCACAAAAGGACAAATAATTCTATGATTCCACTTATATGAGGTTCCTAAGTAGTCATTTTCAGAGAGACAGGAAGAAGAATAGAGGTTACCAGGGGTTGGGGGAGGGAGAGGGGAATATGGAGTTATTCTTTAATAGGTACAAATTTCAGCTGGGGAAGATGAAAGAATTCTGGAGATGGATTGTAGTGATGGTTTCACAACAATGTGAATGTACTTAGTGCCATTGAATGGTGCATTTGAAAATAGTTAAGATGGTAAATATTATGTATGTTTTTCCACAATCATATTTTAAAAGAAGCAGGCAATAAATATTATGTATATTTTTCCACAATAATTTTTAAAAAGCAGGCAATGGAGTCAGGGAGGCCCTCTGCACGCTGTTCTGATGAGGCCCCATCTGAAACACAGGGTTCTAGCTTGGGAGGCACGTTCTTGAGGGGCAATGATAAACCAGGGCTGCTCAGGAGCCAGGCTGGGGATGAACCACAAGAGGAGAGGCTGAGGAACCTGGGGGTGCAATCCTGAGAGGAGAGAGCCCTGTCTTCCTACAGCCAAAGGGCTAACGTGAAAACCTCCTGCGCCGGGAGAGGGGAGGTCTGAATCAGATTAGGAAACATCTCAGGGAGACTCATGGGGGTTTAATTTCAGGCTGACCCTTCTGACAACAAGTGCCGCTCATCAGTGGGATGGGTTGCACTGGGAGGCTGGGCAGCATTCCCCACTCAAGAAAGGCTAGATTTAAACCAAAGCTGGAGAAGCAACTGGCTGGGATGCTGTGGAAGGATTCCTGTGACAGCAGGAGGCTGGGCCAGCTGACCTCCATGAGCCCCTCGCTCTGATCCCTCAGGCTCTGGTCTCTCAGGTGCCCTTGGTCTTGCCCTGTCCAAGGGGCAGACAGAAGGCACATTCCACCAACAACTAGTAGCCCTGCCTTCTAGTCCCAGCTCTGTCAGTGATTGGCTGTCTGATCTTGGATGAGTCACCACCTCCCGGGCCTCAGTTTACTCATTTGTGTAATTAACACCTGCCTGCCTTCCCTCACCCCCACCCCCAGAAGTGTGGCAAGGACAAAGTGAAGCAAAGACTCATGAAGAGGAGAGCCCAGATACCTTCGCAGCCCTCCTCCCCTCCCTCCTGGCCTCTGCTTTCCCTTTCTCTCAGAGCAGGGCTGGTAGTGTTTCCAAGGATGCAGTTTGCACACCACTGGTGGTATGTGGTATGCTAGGGGTGATACATGAGGCTTATCTAATGTTGCATATTTATTTTAATATGTGCTAATTATCCTTGATGTTTGTAGCAAAGGATAACAATAAAGTTTTTAATGATAGCTATATCGACTTTTTTTTTTTTTTTTTTTTTTTTTTTTAAACTTTCTTTTTAAAATATACTTACAAGTTAATATAAGTTGTAAAAAGTGAGTTAAAGAAGAGTAATAATAAAGAAAGTGATATTTGAATAAAGCAAAAGTCTTGAAGGAGGAATGTGAGTGGCTGGGATTTGGGAACCCCAGATGGATTGGGGAGATATAACAGCCTGGGCCCCCAGGCCCCAGCAACATCCTCCCAGGCCTGGTGATCAGATGCAAAGAAGACCAAAAGACAAAGCCTTTTTGGTTGGTCCTATTGTCTGGTTCCCTTAAGGTGCCAGATTTTACCAACCGATTGACAACTAAGAAATAGAACTAGGTTCTTGGATCCTCCATCCACATGACTGTGAGCTGGTCGACTTCTACCTCCTTCTTCTTGAACCCGCTGTCTCTGTTCATACTCATGCCAGTGGCTCCATGAGGAAGAGGACAGCCCTGACTCAGCCATTCGCCTCGAGGTGGTAGGAACATGTTGGGTCCCTCTCCCAAAGTATACTTAAACAGAAGCCTAAAGAGGAAATGCCAGGCCCTGTGCCACGTGGCGAGGGTGATATTCTTGTCCGGGACAGCAGTTCCAGTGCACCTCGGCTTAGCTTCTGCACCAGGGAGGGCAAGCTCCCCTCAGGCACTTGTGTCTTTAAGCATGATAAGCGAGATCCCCTGTAGAGGAACCATCTAGAAAACTAATCAAGGCCCAGTCCCCTCCACTCCACTATTATCTGCTGATCACCTTGGTCAAAGGGTCGGTCAGTCAGCCTGGAACACCTACCTTCCCTGAGGAGCTGGGATGAAAGAAGTTTCCAGCTGATTATTAGCCAGAACTTTGGGAGATGGCCCTTGGGGGTGGGGAGAGGGGAACAAGGGGAGGAGGGCATGGAATACACTCAGAAAATGCCCCCTTTCCTCTCTTCTCCTTCTATTGTGGCCCACATCCCACATTTGGAAACATTTTTACCTGTCAAACTACGAATAAAGAAATAATTATCTTCCCCATTTTGATGATCAAAGACCTCCAAACACCAAGTTAGTATAATTCCAGGTGAAAAGAAAAGAAACTTAACCTTTTGTTTACCGATACAGTCCCTGAATATATGAAGATCATTTTTTTCATTCCCTCTCCCAGAATCTAGCCTGGAAATACTAAAAACCCAATGCCCCCCAGCCCATAAAGGACCAGGGAGCCCAGTTAGGCAGCCTGATTCAGAGACTTTAAGAAAACACTACCCTGGACAGTTCTTGTGGAAAGTTGGGGAACCGCTGAGTTAATTCATTCTTTCTCAATGGTGATTTTCAGAAGCTCTTCTCCTAACAGTGGAGCAATGGATTTTCATGTGACCAAAGCAGAAGGTTGGATAAGGAGCTAAAAGGAGGGAAAAGGCCAAGAAAGGGGAAACTAAGAGAACAAAAGAGAAAGATGGCAAGCTTGACAATTTGCTAAGGATTGATCCTGATAAAGAGACTGGATCAAGGATTAAAGTGCTTAAGGTCTATAGGAGAATTGGTGAAATTCACCCCAATAGAAAAGACAGGCACAGGGGGCATGGGCAGACAATTCACACACACACACACACACACACACACACACACACCACAAATGGCCAATAAACATATGAAAATGTTCAACCTCACCAGTAATCAAAGGGAGAACATTTAAAAGCTCCTTTTCCAGAATGGCCATCACCAAAAAACCTACAAACAATAAATGCTGGAGAGGGTGCGGAGAAAAGCGAACCCTCCTACACTATAGGTGAGAATGTAAACTGGTACAGCCACTATGGAGAACATTATGGAGATTCCTTAAAAAACTAAAAATACAGTTACCATATGATCCAGCAATCCCACTCCTGGGAATATAACTGGAGAAAACCATAATTCGAAAAGATACATGCACCTCAATGTTCACTGCAGCAGTATTTACAATAGCCAGGACATGGAAGCAGCCTAAATGTACATCAACAGAGGAATGGATAAAGAAGATGTGGTACATATATACAATGTGGAATATGTGGTACATATATGCAATGGAATATTGGAATGGAATGGAATATTACTCAGCCATAAAAAGAACAAAATAATGCCATTTGCAGCAACATGGATGGACCTAGAGAGTGAAGATGGACCTACTGACTGAAGTAAGTCAGAAAGAGAAAGACAAATATCATATGACATTGCTTATATGTGGAATCTAAAAAAAGGGTACAAATAAACTTGTCTACAAAACAGAAATAGAGTTACAGATGTAGAAAACAAACTTACAGTTACCAGAGGGTAAGTGGGGGGAGGATAAATTGGGAGATTAGGATTGACATATACACAGTACTATATATAAAATAGATAACTAATAAAGACCTGCTGTATAGCACAGGGAACTCTACTCAATACTCTGTAATGGCCTATATGGGAAAAGAATCTAAAAAAGAGTGGATATATGTATACATATAACTGATTCACTTTGCTGTATACCTGAAAGTAACACAACATTGTAAATAAACTATACTCCAATAAAAAATTAATTTAAAAACATAATAAAAGCCCCTGTTCCCATCCAGTTGGGAAATTAAACAATACTACCAGCTGTTGGCAAGGCCGAGTGGAGTGGGTCCTCTTGCACAGTTGGTGGGACTGTGCACTGATGGGTCCTTTCTAGCACACTTTGGGAATACCCATTAAAAGCCTTAACCCTGTGTATTCTATCTGACCTAGAAATTCCACTTAGGAATTTATCTTAAGGAAAGAATCATTTATCTGTGCAAAGATTTAGGTGTATTGTTCATAATAGTATTATTTATAATAACAAAAAATTTAGAGGGGGAACACAGTATAAATGTCCAACTATAAAGGATTCAGTGAATAAATGATGGTATCTCCCTACACCAGAATGCTACAGAGCCATTACAAGTAGGGGTGTTGAGTGACATTTAATGGCTTAGAGATATACATGCTCTAAAACAGGAGATGTTGTAACAGCCCATCCTTTCAAACTATATATTCATAGAAAAGACTAGAAATAAGTGCGCAAAAATTTCACCAGTGATGTTTTTCCAGGTGATGGGATTACAGGTATTCTTCTTATATAATTGTGTTTCCATATTTTCTAAATTTTCTGCAATGATCAAATTTGGCTTTTGTAGTTAAAGATGGATAACATATCTTTAAAAAAAGAATCAGTGAAGTTGCCGGTTATTGTGATGGGGACAACAGAGGAATGGGGCAAGTGTTCAAGGTCAGCTGGGAGGTGGGAGATAAGAGGTAGACAGAGAAATTGAGAGCTGAAGTCCATTGGAAGAGAGGATATGTTTATGTGCTCAGCGGGGGTGCAAGAGCCAGTGGCACTTGGAGACCGCTGGGTACGTGCTGGGAGGTGAAATGTGTTCTACTGGGTGACCGTGGGAAAGTCACTTCTCTTCTCCTGGCCGCCAAGTTCCTTTCCCCTCCGATGGCCCATGACTCTGTGCAATCAGGCTATTATGATGATGGTACCCACATGCGATGTCCCCTTATTTGAAAAGACAAATATGTTCAATAATGGGGTGAGGTGAGGTCAGGACTTTAGGTAACAAAGGAGTGATAAAATAGGACATGAGATACAACGTGTATTTTTATATGCTTTGATCCCCTGCCTCCCATTTTTCCTGTAGAGCTAAAAATGACTGAATTTAAGGATTTGGGCCAAATGTACTTGAAATAAGTTGTTTTACTCCTCATAAAATCAGGAGGAGTTGGGGGCAGCACGATGGAACTCTGGAAGCTGCAGATTGCGATTCACATCCACCATGCCCCCCTGGCTGGAACTCACCTTTCTTGGTCATCAGAAAAAAAGCTAGGGAACAGGAAGACAGGGAAAACTGCCTTTGAACTCAGAGGGAACGCTCCGTAGATACATACTCATCAACAAGAGCTGTTGAAAAC
The DNA here is from genome assembly GCF_003031525.2 of Neophocaena asiaeorientalis asiaeorientalis. Lineage (NCBI taxonomy): Eukaryota > Metazoa > Chordata > Mammalia > Artiodactyla > Phocoenidae > Neophocaena > Neophocaena asiaeorientalis. The sequence goes on from NW_020185329.1 coordinate 2,586,605, forward strand.
ATAGGGTACACTCAGGGCTGTGCCCATTCCTCCATCACGGCTCCAGGACCTCCTGCATCTCCCACTTCCATGAGCCCCCAGAACTTGCTCTTGGGAGGGACCCAAGGAAAAGCTGGGGCTTCCCCTGGGCCCTAGCCAACAGGAAGAGGTGGCAAGGGGTGATGGGGCTGCCCAGAACAAGACAGAGGCCTGGGTGAGCCCAGTGCAGGCAGGGAGGGATGGTGGGCAAGCCAGCCTGGGCACTGACCTCTGGGCACGTCCATGGGGTTGAAGCTGGCCAACAGGTCGCGACACAACTGGCGGTCACCCTCCACCTTGCTCAGCCAGTTGTTGCAGTTGAAGTAGTAACGGAGGTGAGGCCGCTTCATGTCGGTCACAATCACACGGTCCAGGTACCAGCTGGCGTTCGAGCCTGTGTTGTCATGCTCGATCCTGGTGCAGAAACAGACACCCGCACCGTCACTGGCAGAACAGAAACGACGCCCCTTCCATACCAATACCCCAATGTTTGTTCCCAAGAGAGGTTTAATCATTTTGATGTTGTTGTTACTTTACCTCTCCAACCTCAGTGTCCTTATCTACAAAGTGGGGACTCCTTGCAAGGTGGATGAGCTTATGAATGAATGTTGCATCGTTACATTGCCTACAAGGAGATATTGCCTTCCATGGAAAATCCAGGATTGCTAAGGCTTGCAGCGGGACCATCTTGAGCTTCCCCTCTCTCCCTGACTCCCAGACACACCCCCGCACCCCAGATACTCAGTCCCACCACCCAGAGGATCCCCCATGGCCACATAGAACTGGTGTTGCCCCATAGAAATATCACATGAGCTTCATATGTGAGCCAGATAGGTAATTTTAGATTTTCTAGTAGCCACATTGAAAAAGAAAGACACTGGTGAAACTAATTTTAATAATATATTTTGTTTAATCCACTTATCATTTCAGTGGGTAACCGTGTAAACATCTATTAATGAGCTACCTTACATCCTTTACTTCATACTAGTTTTCCAAAGATCTGGTGTGTTTTTGCACACACGGTGCATCTGGTTCGGGCTAGCCACATTAGAGTGACCAGTCGCCCCGTGGGGCCAGGGGCTGCCGCGCTGGGCAGCAGAGATCCAGACTTTTCAAAACCTGGCCCCGATTATCTTCTGCCACTTCCTACAGTCCTCTTCATCCTTGGCAAGTTTTCTCTTTGAGGCCCAGCTTCTTCCCCAGAACTTGACCCTTGGACGACCTCACTCTGCACCAAGCATCCCATCACAGTGAGGCCTTACAGCTTGCAGGTCTTAACGGGACAACCACAGTCCAAGACAATACACACATGGATGACACACATGATATACCCAAGGATGCATGCCTCTGCCCGGCATGGAGCCTGGCACATAGTGGACCTCAGCTTAGTGGCTGCCTTTCCCACACACTGACACCTTCTTCCCGACCCTCCCCCATAAGAGCCCCTTCCGTGTTCATAACCCCCTTTCCCCACACAACCGGTGCCAGGGCCCTCATAAGTCCCTTATTTTCCCAGTAAAGAGAGTTCATGGCCCTATATTTTCTAGTGGGAGGAAAAAAAAAAAAACAAGGACTGAATGGAGGCAGCATTTCCCTTCTGTCCAGGCCCTCTAGTCTGGGTACAGTCAGACCATAGTGATCTTGACATGCTGGCAAATGGGCATGACTTGATTCGGGGTGGTAGTAGGTGGAGAGGGGCAAACAGGGGCAATTGAAGGCTGTTCCTCAGCAACCAGGCTGGTAGAGTTATCCCTCCCCACACATTCACAAAAACTCCACCAGACAGAGCAAGATTAGGGGAGATCTCTGTCAAAAGGCATCCTGCAACGTGACCTGGCATCTCTAACACTCACTGGGCGCTTACTGTATGCCAGTTAATATTCTAAACACTGACTCATTGAATTCTTACTAACTCTAATGGTGCCCTAGGAGCTGGGCACCATTATTACAGACAAGGAAACTGAGGCCTGGAGAGGAAACCTTCCCAAAGTCCCACAACTGGTAAATGGCAGGGCAGAAATTTGAACGAAGGCAATCTGGACTGAGTCTACTAACCACTTTGCTAGGGTTTCTCAGAGCATATTTCCCAAGTGTGTGAAAAATTGTCTCAAGTTGTCTTAACCCAAAGAAGTGAAACTCTAATGGGCAAATTTAGGGCACAATGACTCAGAGTGGGAGGGAAAGATTTGGGCCTTTGGTCACCCGTCAGATGATGTCAGGAGAGCAATCAACACCCAAAAGTGTCAGTAGTGAAATCAGTTCCTATTCTACTTGCCTTCCTCTCACCCAACCTGGTCAGGGGCCAGGCTCTCACCTGATTTTGTAGATGAGGCCCACGTTATTGGTTCTCACCCGGAACACATCGACGTTGGCTTTCTCAAAGGCAGATTCGCTCCTGCAATGAAGGTGTGCACAGTTAGCACAGACCAGCACTTGGTTCACAGGCCCTGGAGGAGAGCCAAAGGCTGGCATCCCCCTACTTCCTCCACCATCCCACTCCAGGAAGTGCTACTGCCAGCCAATCCCATTCTGAGATTCCTTTCTGACATGGTTTGGAGAGGTGGAGGGCAAGGATGGTTAGTATTCATTCCTTGCTTTCACGCCCAGGTTCTTATGGGATCCTTGCTATGTATCATCAAGGCAAGCATGGTGGGCAACATTAGCCCCATTTTACAAACAAACAAATTGCTAGTTGGTAGCAGAGCTGGGACCAGAACCTGGCTCCCAAAGTCATGATCCAATGCTCTGTGGTTGCTCTGGGTTGGGAGAGTGGAGGAGGAAGGAAGTTGTGATAAATGCCATGGTGCTCTTGGGTCTGCAGGCCTCCTGGCCTCTCCTCCTCACCTGCCTTGCTCTTGCTGGGAAGAGTTGCAATGGCAGCCCCAAGTGGATGCAAACCTTGGGTGGTGGGCCATGGTCCTGCCATTCCAAGGAAGGAAACATTCAACCCAAACCAGTGACCAGGGAAGTGGGGGCAGTGAGGGAACGCGTATCTGGCATCCCGCAGAGGGTGCAAACAGAAGCAAGTGCACCTGTGATGTTTCTCAATGAGATGCCCAAGCAAGTCGAGACTCGGGAGCGTCCTAGCATCCATCAGCTTAGACACAGGAAGGCTGGAGCACTGAGTCCTCTGGGAGTGGAAGCCTGAACCTCACGTGGACATCTGCTTTGTCCTCTGTGTAGGCCAGGACGCCTGCCGCTTGAGCCCAGGCCTGCTTGCAGCTCTTCCTGCTACCACAGTGAAGGCCTCACAGGGCTGAGAGCTGTGGACCTCCCTCAGTGCTCCCGGCCAGGGCTTTCAGCAGCAGCACACAGCCCATGGGAAAAGAAAAACGCAGAAGATATGTCTGTTCATTGGCCATCACGTGTTTCAAAATAAAGAGGGAGGTGAAAGGCCTTCTCCCCAAGGCAGCAAAGGCTCAGACTCTCTCAGTAACAGAAGGCTTTTAAGGTTCTAGAGACCCAGAAGCTGTGATTCTGCAAACAGACCCACTCTGGCAAACAGTCTGGTCTGGGGAGATATTTCCTTATGGTGGGCACAGCATGAGACATGGGGCCCAGGGCCCTCCTAAAGCAGTGCAGAGCTCACAAAATCAGGTAAAAATGTGCACCGAGGCCGCCTTGTCAGGGAGAAGAGCCCCCAGTGGTGTAGCCCGGGGAACAGAGCAGGAGGAGAGAGTGGCGGGAACTTCCGGGTTTTGCTGGAGTGAAAAGGCCCGCCCCCAGGCTGGCGACATGGACCTGTCAGAATCTCACTTCCAAGGGTGAGTGACAACGCGGCCTGTATTCTGTTGCAGAGTCAAAGCAGTTGTTAAATGACTTGCAAAACACATGAACATCGATTATGTGCGTCAGGACTGTGTGAATGGGAAACAAGGAAATGAATAAGAGGTGTTTTCTGTTTCAGTATACAAGACAAGGAAATCGATTTTCAGAATAGACAGGAGTCTCTATATCATATAAATACCCTACAAAGCAATCACCCTGGGAAGCTCTATGATGGAATATTATGCAGCCATTAAAAATCCTATTGTGAAAGAGTATTTAATACAACAGAAACAGGTTTATGAAATAGGCTTAAAAGAAAAAGCAGGTTAAAAATAGAACGTATAAACAACAACCAATATAAAAAGGACACCAAGTTCACTTAAAAACAATAAAGAGGGGGAGGATTTATACAAAAACATCATGTCTACATAATAAGACTATTATGAAGTGCTGGTTATTTATTCTTGTGTTCATTTTTTTCAGTTTTCTGAAGGGAGCACATCTTGATTTCGTAATTATGAAAAAAGTACAGTCCCCTGTTTCAGAACCCCCCGCTCCATCCAGCCCACAGCTGCTTGTGGTGAATTCTTCGGAATGAATTTGAGGCTCGCTGGGCTTCATCTGCTGAGGGTGCATGGAATTTGGGAAACAACCAACGCCAATGAGTAGGGGAAGCGGAGGGTGATTTGGAAAAGAAAACACAAGGTGTGATTTGGACGGAAAGCAGCTGGCTTTTTAGGGTGCTTTTCATAAGAGTTCCAGCTCCAGCAGCTGCATCCAGCAAGGGGAGCTCTGCACCTTCAAAAAGGCCCTGCGCACGCGACCAGGTGGAATGTGGGTTGGCGCTTTCCAGCGTGTTTGTTAAATAATAGACCATGCTGCTTTACAGTCACTCAAAAAAGACATTTTAAAAAGCAAGGTGGAAGAAGGGAAACGAGGAGGAAAGTTTTGCCAGGATGGACAGAAGGCGTGCTCCACGCTGTCTCAGGACCACACTGGAGCATCCAGGGCGTCACAGAATGTGATGCAATCATCCACAGTGTTTACAACATGGAGACCAATATCCTGGCGGACAAGAGCAAAGCCTTCTGCATTTCAGGGGTCTCTCTTCAGAGAAGGGAAAGCAAAGGACTGCAGAGACAGGGCTCTACAGACTCCCTCCTCTCAGGGAGGGGTCAAAACAATCCCAGATGAGCTCCAACCCCAGCCCACTTGGGGTCAGACTCCGAAATCCCCCCTTCCAATAAGTCAGAATGCAAATGCTGGTGGGTTTCAGAAAACTGACTGAAGGCGGTGTGGAAACAGCAAACGACAGAGGTCCCTGGCCAAAGAAACATCAGAAATAGACACTTCTTCACATTTCCTTGTGGAAGATGGCAGGTTTTCCACAGCTCCTGGTCAATCCTCAAATGCAGGACACAGCTCCCTGCCCGTGCCTGCTGTTCCACAGGGATCCCACCCTTTCCAGGCAACACAGGGCATTTTAGCTGCCCCCTGGGCAGAGCCAGCAGGCTAAAATGCCAGGATTCTACCACACTTGCAGTTGGTGAATTCTCAACGGGAGAACCGTGTTCCAGAAGATACATGAGATCCCATCCTTTTGCCATATCCAAAGCATGTGATTCATTGTTGGGGGTGGTCCTGGGTAACGGGGAAGGGGGCTTCCTCTGGGATCCAGAGCTGTTGGTACTTCGCTAGTGTGGAGGTCAGGACAGAGGTCAGCTAGCAGGGGAATGAACTGAACGTGTCCCACTCTTTGCTGCCTAAGAGAGGGTCCAACGTGTGCCGAGGAATTTAGACCCCAGACCATGAGGGTGAGACCCATCAGCATTTTAACATCAGGCACTGAGGTTCTTCTTACAGCAGGAATTATTTTGTATTGGAGAATAAAAAGTCCTAATAAGCCACCCGGCAGTAGAAGGTAAAGGCCTGGGGCAGAGGAGAAAGGCCACAAGAAAGAGTGGAATTGATGGGAGAGAGAAGAAAGAGGACGAGGGAGAGGCAGGAGAGAAAGGTGGGGTGAGAGACACGGCCAGAGGCTGCAGAGAAAGGGGTTGGGGAGAACTTCCAGGAAGGGTGGTGGCTTAACTTTAAGACCTTGGTGCGGGCAGGCGGGGCGTCTATCTAGCATTCCATTTTAAGTTGTCTGTGTTGCTTCCATGTGAACTCTGGCACCCCGAGTTATCAGTGAAGTCTGATGCACACCAAAATGCCTTGTAGTTTGTGTGTGCATGTGTATATGTGTGCTTGCGTGGATGTATGTGTGTGTGTTTGTGGGTGTAAAACAAGGAAAAGGAGCTCAGTTCCAGTTGACACAGGGGTGTGGGTGTGGGTGTGGGTTTGGGGTGACACAGTGTGGCCAGGAGGGAACAGAAGCAGACAGTGAGAGGACAGGAGATTGCGAGACCAGTAGTCATTCTGGGCCAGACCCCAGGGACTGCTGAGGGCGAGGGCTGGGCTGGGCTAACTGCATCTAAATCTCACAGAGCTCAGGGACCTCCGTGGCCATCTGCATGTTGGTTACACGGCAACCTGGACTTCTTTGAAAGCAGTACTCCCCTTCCAGACTCGAGATCTCCATCTTGAATTGGAAGGGTCTCAGATGGTGAGGATTGTGTCTATGCGATTCTCTTTATAGACAATTTCTCAGGTCTTGCAGCAGCCAGACTCTGGTCTCCTCTTTCCCCATTTACCCTGCTCACCGCTGTCAGATTAACCCTTCTTGTCTGCACCATATGTCAAGCCTCCACAAGGCCTTCTCCAGTCTGATCCTCCCCTGCCTTTCCCACCTCCCTCCTCTCTGCCCCTCCATGCAGCCGGTAAGTCCCCATCCAGCCCCCATTGGTCTGCAATGTCCCTTGTGGCCTCCATACTTTTTCAAGCTGTTACCCCTCATCTAAAGTACCCTCTTTCTGTCCCTCCTCTGTGAGTCCTTTTCACCTGTCGAGGTCCAGATCACATATCCTTCACTGTAAAGTCCTATTCTAGCCACGCTGATACCAAATCGTTTAGTGAGCTCTATTTGCAAAGAACTGGGATAGGTGCTGCAGGCACAAAACAGACCTCCCATCATCCTCGGGCTCCACCTATGCATCCCTCTATGCATCACCTCTCCAACCTCTCCAAGGACATACAGCTGATGCTGCAAATGTGCCTGTATCCCTGAAACTACCCATTTCCTGTGGCCCCCTGAACCCTCTGGACCAGCTGGATTGGGATCCTGGCCTAATCTGTGCCCCTGATGCCCAGCTTGGAGCAGGACACAGATACAGGAGGGACCCCTACCAGCAGACCCGTGGAGTAATTGGGGGGAAGTTGATTCCCACATGCAGGCTATGTCAGAGAAGCTGGCTGCCTCTGTGTGGCTTCAGAAGCACCCGGAGACCTGCTGGCCCTGCCAGCTCAGTCATGCCTGAGACCCTTTACCATGACGCAGCCTTCCTTCCCATTGAGATGGAAGGCTGGAACTCAGACTCCCAGGGCGAGGGGACACAGTGACAGACCTTCACATGGGGTTATAAAAGTTGACTCTGGAGACCTTCCTGAAAAGGTGTTTTGACAGAGGAAAAAGGTGAGGGGGGAAAGTCTGAGGGTCCAGGTGTATGAAAGGAGGAAAGCCAGTGAGGAACCACCACAAGAGGGGAAATGGCTCTTTTTGTTAAAAAAAAAAAAAAAAAGACAGGCTGGGGACTACAGAAACGAAGCTGGCCGACTCCCCAGGGTCTAGTGGCTTCTCCCTAGAGGGGTGCACTCCGGGGAGGACACATGGCAGAGAGGATGGGCATTTCATGTATTCTCTTTACCGTGCCCCCAGCACTGGAGCAAAGGGCTTCCACAAGCGAGTCACTCGGCAGTGTAAGCGGTACAAGAGGGCAGGTACCCTGTTCTGCGGAAATGGACAAAATAGGACGTTACGCCTGCCTCAACGCTGCTGCATTTACACCAGAGGCTGCCCTCAGGGTAAATGTGTTCCACTGGGCCCGGTCCGTCTGCTAAGCACAGAGTTTGTGGATCTCCTGGCCTGTGGACCCACCTTTCTACTGCTTCGCCTGCCGCCCCTGGAGGTGCCAAGCTATAAACCCCAGAGGTCACACGCTGGAGTCCCAGGAGGCCTGCAGGGGAGTCTCCCACACACCCTCTAGGGCCACGGGGTCATGTGCTTGAGGAAATGTCTGCATCAAGACCCTGGGGTTTGAGGACCAGCTTTACCATCAAAAGCTCCATGACTCAGAGCTGCTCACCACTCCCCTCTGGGCCCCAGATTCCCCTTGAGCAGGTTGGAATAGATTTAGTTGTTTTCAAATTTTTCTTGGCTACAGAGCCCATGGTGCAAAGAGTATCTGACTGAGAAACTTGGTGGATATGATAAACATAAGTCAAGCTGCTCCAGGGGGAGGAATGCTAGGGTATTGGGAGCCCAAAACCAACTGACCAATCCCCTGTTCCACTCAGCACAGGGTGAAAAACAGCTGCCCAGGCCACCAGTGAGGTCCCTGGCCATCTCTGGAATTCCATGATTCCTCTAGAATGTTGCCATGTGTAGTAACTGTGTATGCACATGTGTGGTGGGGGGGAGGGGATGGAAAGGAAGAGACAGCAGCCTCTGCTCTCAATGGCACACAATGAAATGGAGGGCACAAGTGTGCACACACACGCACACACAAGCACATCTACACAAACACACGCACTGACTTGAGTGTGTGTTAGCGGGCAGGCAGGTTCAGTTTGATGCTGGTCCCAGGTGAGACGTAGGTGCAGAGCATTTAAGCTCATGGCTCCCTCACATGCATGACCTTGTCCCCTCTTCCCAAAAGTCCTATGAGTTTGGTAAAATGAGGATTATCACCTTCAGATGACATATGAGGAAGCCAAAGCTTTGGATGCCAAGAGATTTGACCAAAGTTATATGGCAACTAAATGGTAAAGCTGGGCCTAGACCAGGTTTCTTGATCTTGAGGGCTTATGCTCCCTCATCAAAGGACAGCTAATATGAATTCTTGGGAATTCTGAGATCCAAAGTAAGCATTACTATACACAAAAAAGTCAAGAGAGGAGCTGAGGAAATCACTGGGAGGGGCCTGGTTGGCACGTGATCGGTTGTTAGCAAGGCCCACACCACTTAATACACCTGTGGACACACCTGTCTTCTCTCATGGGTTCCAGAACTTTATCAACCCCCACTAACAGCCCAGGACCCCACCAATGCTGAGTTGGTACTCACTTGCTGGTAAGATGGAGCTTGGGAGAGAGCCCATTCTCTCCAAAAATGGTGATGAAGACATTGGCATTGGTCCCTGCGCCACGAACATCCCCCGTGGCTGTGATCACCTCGTACACTGGAGGAGGAGAAAAGACAGACCACAGGCTCAGAAGAAAGCCCAGAATCCTACGTGGGCTCGGAGAAGCCATAGCTCCTGCCAGATCCACAGGGGGATGCCCAGCCACAGAGCACGCTCTGGACCCCTGCTGCAACCTGCAAGCCTCTGAGCCAGGGTCAGACCCACACCAAGCCCTGCTGTGAGACCACAATCTCCCACTTAATGCTGCACATTCATTCTACAGGTAAGAAACCTGCAGGCAAGGGGACAAGCCCAGGTCACACAATACACAATGTCAACACCAGAGCCCAGCCCAAGGCCTCCCAATGCCTGTCTGTGATCTTTCCAGCACAGCACATGTGTGCCATCCTAGCCAAGACCTTCTTCAGAGCCTGCCCCTGGCTCTCACCTTTCTCTCTGCTCTCTACACAAGGCTGCCTTGCAGGCCTCACTTCCTGTGACCTCCTGGGTGTTGTCATGGCAATCTCAGGATAACACATCTTTACCAGTGAGTCCCTATAGGCAGGGGCACTGAATTCCCCTCTCTTTGTCCCCTTGAAGCTTGTTCTGTTTGCTGTTGATGTCTTTTCTTTTGATGTCCCTGGTTCTGATGAAGGTCCCCGTGAGGGGGAGAAAGGAAGCAGTACATTTGTGTGACATACCAAAATTGGTATGACTCGCTTTATTGTGATATTTGCTTCATTGCTGGGCTCTGGAACCGAATCCATAATATCTCCGGGGTCTGCCTGTCACCAAAAATGGACTCATACTCAGAAAATGTAAAGAATTCACACAAAGCAGTAAGAAAAAGAAAGACCAGACAATTGCTTTAATGGGCAATAATTTGTTTTAAAGATAAACATACACTTACCATAAGACCCAGAAATTCCCCTTTTAGGTATTTACCCAAGAGAAACCCAAGATAAAAAGGAACGAACAACTGACATATGCAAGAGACTCCCTGTCTCTTGTGATAACCAAAGCCTTCATTCTTCACAGTCTACACCACAGGGATTCCTGATGGGCAAACAACTCCTAGAGCCCTCCCTGAGATAACTCCAGGACCTGAAGTGTTGCCCATGTGGTTTGCACGTATACAAGGATGTTTCCCAACTGAGTGTTCATAGGAAAATGACCAGCACGGTGGAAATTCTAGAACCACATCACATGAGAGAAGACATATAGGCCTGGAGATGCCTGGTTTAGAGAAAGGAGTCTGCGGTATGGGAGAGGGATAAAGAAACTACCTCCATAGCTGCCCCAAGTGTACAGAGCTACTTCTCAAATAGGACACTAACCATTAAAAAATGATAAATTATTTAAAATTAAGACCATCAGGAGAATGAAAAGGCAAGCCACAGACTAGAAGATATTTGGAAGGCACACACAGGCATCCCACATAATACCTTGTTTTATCACAATTCCCTTTATTGTGCTTTACAGATATCATGTTTCTTACAAATGGAGGGTTTGTGGCAACCCTGTGTCAAGCAAGTCTATCGGTGCCATTTTTCCAACAGCATTTGCTCACTCCTGTCTCTGTGTCACGTTTTGGTAATTCTCGCAATATTTCAAACTTTTTCATTATTATTATCTTTGTTATGATGATCTATGATCAGTAATCTTTGATGTTACTATTGCAAAAAGATTGACTTGCCGAAGGCTCAGACGATGGTTAGCATATTTTTTAGCAATAATGTATTTCTAAATTAAGGTATGTACATTTTTTAGACATAATGCTATTGTACACTTAATAGACTACAGTATGGTGTGAAACATAACTTCCATATGCACTGGGAAACCAAAAAATTGGTATGACTCGCTTTATTGTGATATTTGCTTCATTGCTGGGCTCTGGAACCGAATCCATAATATCTCCGGGGTCTGCCTGTCACCAAAAATGGACTCATACTCAGAAAATGTAAAGAATTCACACAAAGCAGTAAGAAAAAGAAAGACCAGACAATTGCTTTAATGGGCAATAATTTGTTTTAAAGATAAACATACACTTACCATAAGACCCAGAAATTCCCCTTTTAGGTATTTACCCAAGAGAAATGAGAACATGTCCACACAAAGATCTGCACTCAAACTTTCATAGCAGCTGTATTCATAATAGCTCTAAACTGGAAAAACAACCTAAATGTATCAACAAGTGAACGAATTTTTAGAAGTGTGGAATATCCAGACAGTGGAATCCTACTCAGTGATAGAAAGGAACGAACAACTGACATATGCAATACGGATGAATCTCAGGCACACAATGTGGAGCAAAAGAAGTCAAACACAAAGCACTACACGATATGTAATGCCAGCTCTGTGAACTGTAATCTATTTTAACAGAAAGCAGAGCATGGCTGCCTAGGGTTGAAGTTCGGGGGAATTGCCTGGGAAGGGGCACGTGGAACTTTTGAGGGATAATTTAAATGCCCTATATATAAATGGTGCTAGTGGTTACATAGATGTATACATTTGTCAATACCCATCAAATGGCACATTTAAAGTAGATTCATTTTATTGTTAATTATATTTCAATAAAGTTGAAAAATGGGCAAAAGACTTAAATAGGCATGTCATAAAAGAGGACGTCCCAATGGCCCATAAACATAGGGAAAAGGGCTCAGCATCATTATTCGTAAGGGAAATGCAAATTAAAATTACCACGAGACACTACATATACCCACCAGAACGGCTAAAATTAAAAAGATGGACAAATACTAAGTATTGTCAAGAATGTGGAGCCATTGGCACTCTCATACATTGCTGGTGGGAGTATAAATTGGTACGAGTCCTGGTAACTAAACATAAGCCCACCCTATGACTCAGTGATTCTACTTCCAATTATAAAGCCAAGAGAAATGAGTGCATGTGTCCATCCAAAAATGTGTACAAGATCTGTAGCAGCTTTATCCATAATAGCTAAAAACTGGAAATAACCCCAAATTCCATCAATAGAATGGTTAAGCAAATGGTGATATATTTATAAAATGCAGTAGTACACAAATAATAAAAAAGAACAAACTATATAACGAGTCACAACATGGATAAATCTCTTGGATATAGTGTTGAGTGAAAGAGAAGCTAGACACACAAAAATGTGTGTACTGTGTGATTCCATTTATATGAAGCTCAAGAGCAAAAAACTAATGTATGTGGGGCTTCCCTGGTGGCTCAGTGGTTGAGAGTCCGCCTGCCGATGCAGGGGACGCGGGTTCGTGCCCCGGTCCGGGAGGATCCCGCGTGCTGCGGAGCAGCTGTGCTCGTGAGCCATGGCCTCTGGGCCTGCGCGTCCGGAGCCTGTGCTCCGTAACGGGAGACGCCACAACAGTCAGGGGCCCACGTACCGCAAAAAAAAAAAAACCAACTAATGTATGTGATAGAATCAGGAGGGCCATTACCTCTGGGAAGAATTTTAAAGGAGCTTTCAGGAGGTTAGAAATGTTGTGTCCTGTTCTGAATGGTGGTTACACAAGCATGCACTTGTGTAAAAATTCATCAGCTGTTCCTTTTTGAGTTTTGTGCTAATTATATATATTACATATATAATTTATATGTGCACATACATATGATATATATTCTATAATGTGCTGTATATACATATATATAACATGTATATTATTCTTCAATTAAAAATTTTTAATTTAAAAAGTTCAGACAGCTGAAGAACTATCTTAGAGAAGACAGATATCTCATGAAAGACACAAAACTCTGTTTGGTCCAGAGAGGAGGGTCCCAACTAGTAACATCCCCTGGTCAGCACAAAGAAGAACTGTCAACAGCAACAAGGGTTCTTCCTAGCACAGAGCATGACAAATGGGAGATGCTCGATAAATAATTACATGGATGAATGAATGAAAACACAAGTGAATGAATGAAACAATCAATGAAATGAAGGTGGACTATGGAAATAAATTGGCCAGTATGTAAATCTCAATTCTACCATACTGGCTGTATGATTTCAACCAAATTTCTTACTGAGATTCATTTTCCTTATCACCGAAAGAGAGAGAATTTCTTCCTTGAAGGATTATCATAAGGATTAAATCAAATAAAACAAAGTTTTCAACTTTCATACTCATTGACCTAGCATATTTCCACTTCTGGGAATTTATCTTACAGACACTCCTTCGCAGCCGGATGAAAGATATACATTCCACAAGTGGTAAACTGTTACCATCATCACATCACCATCATCATCTCCACTGTTGCCATCGTCAACATCATCACTACCATCATCTCCATTAACAACATCCCCAAGAAGGAAGGCTGCCTTGGGAAACTGTATTCCAACAGACGCTGGGTAGCCCCCTGTCTGGGATACAGGAGAGAAAAGGGGCCCAGGGCTAGAAGCTTGTGCAGCATGACCTCTGAGGTCCCTTCGGATCCCAGATTCTGGTAGGAGCCACTCTCTTCCCCTCACGGGCCCTGTAGTAGTCAGGAGGTAGACCAGTGCCCCAGCCTCAGCCTACCCTCAGGGCATGGAGGGAAGCTGCTCTCCTTCCTCTGGCTGTTGGTAAACTCCAGTGTAGCCTGGAGGCGACCTGAGGAACAGAGAAGGAAACCTAGGCCTTCCTCCTCTTCCTTCTTCTTCCCCATAACACTCATCAAGATTCTCCACATAATGCAAGAACCCAGTGCTCAAAGGGAGTAGGCGACACATCGTTCTAGAGCAGAGAGGGTAACAATGACAGTGCAGGTAAAGTTCAGACAGCGACTACTGTCAGAATCTTACACATTTATCGCCCAGTCCTGTAGCTGACTGCGGAGTCAGTGCATCTGTGTCTCTTAGAAATGTCAGCATGGCACCCACCCTGGCCTGCTCTCCTCCAGCTCTTTTCAGCAGAGTCAAGATTGGACAGTACAAGAGTAAGGACCAGCCGGAGCAGCAAGACCCCTAACTCTGTTACTTCCTAGCTTTGTGATCTTAGGCATGTTACTTAACTTCCCTGTGCCTCAGTTTCTTCACCTGAAAAAGCAGATTTTAAGAACCCAACCCACCTTGTTGGGTTGTTGTGAAGATTAAACCGATCCACATGGGTAAAGTGCTCAGCATGGTGCCTGATGCATTAAATACATGATTCTACCGAACAGCATCGTGGCCTGAAGTGGGGACTTGTCTTGGGAACCATTGAAGTTCTTGTCTCTCCTGCTTGTGACCTTGCTGAAATCACGTCAGTTCTCGGAGCCTCAGTCCTTAACCTGAGACTAATCACACCTGCCTTGACTGTCCTCGGGGATATTGAGGATTCCAAGTGAGAATGGAAGTGAAGAGGCTTTGAGAAGGGTAAAAAGAAGAGGGAAGCTGTGAAGGATCATATAGTCACACTAAGGCAGGCAGAACCCATGAACAGAAGTGGACGGGATGGTGCTATGAGAGGTTTTCGAGTGCTCTCACCAGCAGTCGTGCTGGCTGGGGCAAATCACCCCAAAGCTGAGAGTATTTGTTACGGGTGCTGCCCGCACATCTAGCCTCGATGCCCCTAGCCCCACCAGACAGAGCTTGGAGCACACGCGCTGAGAAAAGGCAGCAATACCTCACTTGTTCTAGGTCCTTCTTTCCTCCGCACAATACCCACCTCCACCCCAGAAGGTGCCCAGGACACCACGCTGGGAAAGAGGCTTCAGCAGAGTCACAGCCTCAAAGTGCCATAGCAGCGACCACCTTCTCTGAGCCTGGGTCTGTGCTGGGAGCTGGGTTAGGAGTCAGGACAAATAAAGGAGCCCCACCCCCACCTCCCGCACAGAGGTCAGGATGGCTGAGGCCACAAGCCCAACAGAATCGGATATAATCAAGGAACTCCCAGCAGACAGGAATTAAGGAGGGCAAACAAGCCCATGGCAGGCACAGAGCAAGCACTCGATACTTATCTGGTGAATGAATGGGGGAGTCTGGTGCTTACAGGGAGAAGTGAGCCAGTTTAGAGAAAGCGCTGAGAATTTAAATGCCTTCAGGGGCCAGGCAGGCAGCATTGAGGAGTGAAACAGACCTATGAGTGATAAAGTCCGCTGCCTATGGACATTCACAGTCAATCATATTTTTTTTAACTGTAAAAGTAAAACACCACCAACAAAAACAGCAAAGCAACAAAAATCTCTCTGCAAAAGCCAACACTGGCTCCTGGGTCCCCCGTTCACCCCTTTCTGGTTTACCTGACAAGAAGGTAGAGCATTTCTAAGCAGCTCCCATACACCCCAGAGGAAGGTGAGACTGGAAGGACTGGGCCCGGGGTCCAAAGCACCAGCTGCCCTCCCCATGTGGGCCAGGGCCATCACCTTGCAAAGTCCCAGGCCCTCACCTCCATCGGCCCCCAGCCCCTGCTCGGCACCTGCTGATGACCAGGTCTCTTCCCACAGGCCTCTGCACAGCCTGATGCAGGCCACACCTCAGAGACCAGGCGCGAACATGGCTTCTGGGACGTGTAGGACCTGGAGAGTGTGGGCACTTCGGTTCTAGTCTATTCTGTGCCAATCAGACTCTGTGACCCTCGCTACAGTGGAGGCCCCAGCGTACCCCAAGGGGATGTAGGTTGGTCCACAAGAAAGGGGTTGGGTTGGAAACCAGGGACAGGATGGTGTGGGCCCCGCGGGCCCCGCCTGTGCCCCCGCCCCACTGGCCGGGACCCCGCACACCTTTGGCCTTGTAGTACTCGTGCTGCAGCTCCTCTTCGTCGTCTTCCGAGGCGTAGTCCAGCAGCTCCTGCTCATACAGGGCTAGAAAGTCGATGTCCTCCTTCCTCCTCTTTCTCTTCTGGGGCATCATTTTGCCGGCTGTCCCTTCCTGCCACTCACTGGCTCACGGTGCCCACCCCTTTGCACCTCCTTGGACCCGCGGCCCTCTCACCTGGAGCTCCCGTGCACACGCCTGGGGGGGCCAGAGCCCACACATGCCCACACAGCTGCCCTGCTCCCCTCTCCTCGCTGGCCCCTGAGCAGAACCTCGGTGCTTTATCTCTGGCCCCTCTCTCCGGCCCCCTCCTCTGCACCTGCCGTTCTCTTTGGGTCTCATGACTTATTCATGGGGACTGAGGACAGGCTATCCTCCTTACCCCTCCCTTCCCCACCCGCCCCCCTCCCCCTTTCATGGAGAATCAGGTGCCATCAAGCCCTTGGCATCTGTTTCCTACCTGGCCTCACAGCAGGGGCAGGTGGGGCATCTCCCTTAGAGATGCCCCAGCCTCACAGCCCCAAGGGCCGTGAAAGATGCCCCCAGGGCCTGAGACCTTTCTGAGGAGGGCAGGGCCCCAAACAAGCTGGGCCCCCAGGACTCAGAGGACTCCATTTCTCTCTATTATTCATGACCTCTGCTCATCTTACGGGCAGGCAATGTTTTTACTGGATCCTTCTCGAGCTCTCTGCTTCCACCTCCTCAAGTCTGCTGGCTCTGGAAGTGGCCATTCAGCCAGGAGAGACCTGCTGCTCTGATGAGCCCTCAGACCACCCACAGAGTGTTTTCTGAGTCATGAGTTCCTGGTGTTGCAGCCAGAGCTGAGGGCACTGGGAAAGCCCGCCAAGTCCTAGGTGACGCCCACAGTGCCCCGACAGGCCGGCAAGATTAACCAGCATCTGTTCTAACAAGAGCTCTCCATTTACCCATATTGCCCTCTGTGCTCGCAAGGAGATAATAGAAACCCTGAGAGCTCACCTGGATGCCCACCCCACTCAGCCCTTACCATCCCTGCAGCCCCACACGGGGATTCTGAGTGAGAGAGAGAACCAGAGGCCCCTCTCTACCCCAGATCAGCAAGTTTCCCTTAGGGCCACTGGACTCCTCTTCCTTGCTTATTTTATTTTATTAAGATTTCTTACAACCCGAATTTAAGATTTCTATGTAAATCCTGAAAGCTAGAAATTTTCAGTCCTCTCATTCCTCTGTCCTGGTGGCGTGAGGTCATTAGACAAAACTGGTCTGCCCACCGCCTCCTGGCTGTGCAGCCTGGGCAAGCCTGTCTCCCCACCTATAAAAGGGGGAGAATGACTCATTAAAGCATATTGAGCACTTGGAGAAAATACTCAGTAAGCGGAAGCCTCTGGAAGACAGTAGAAGCTTAATAA
This sequence comes from Neophocaena asiaeorientalis asiaeorientalis, assembly GCF_003031525.2. NCBI lineage: Eukaryota > Metazoa > Chordata > Mammalia > Artiodactyla > Phocoenidae > Neophocaena > Neophocaena asiaeorientalis. Next base: position 2,603,761 of record NW_020185329.1, read on the forward strand.
AAGTTCATGACTGAGGATTTTTCTCTTTCTTATTTTGTATGGCGGGGGCAGGGGTGGTGGGTTGTGTGTGATGCTTCGTTATCATCTCAGATTGTCGCAGAAGCCCTCCTTCGGGTCCCGTAGGCAAGGACCAACCGCCGGTGTCCTCCTTCCTCTGTGGGTCCCGACCCACACTAACACATCAGAGACACTAGTGAACAGATGAGAAATCCAGTTTCCTGGGAGGACTGTCTTGTAAGGCCCTGCTTACTTGTAACCCATCTCCCGCCTCTCCCAGCCTTGAGCTCTGTGAGCGCAGGGCTGGTGCCCCCTTGCTCACTGTTAGGTTCCCAGTACCTATAAGATGCCTGGCACACTGTGGCCTTCAGTACCCCTTTGTTCAGTGAATGAATGGATGCACGAATGAGCAAACTGCAGCAGAGCCCTAAAGCAGCTACAAGGAAAACAGAATGGGCTGAAAAGCAAACACACTTTACAAGATAGATTGGTAAAGTGTTCCAGAACCAATAACCTTCTGAGCACGTTTGGCCTGGAGAAGAGGACATTTCAAGGGTCTACAAATGTGAATGATTGTCTAGACTAAGGCTGAAAGGGCAATCTTACACCCGCAGGTGGTGATTACAGAAAGGCAGGTTTCAGCTCAATCCATGAAGAAGGATGAGAGCACTGCCTGGGGTGACAGTGTCACAAGAGATATGAGGGCTGGATAGCATTGCTTGTCTGCCTACAGCAGGGGGCGCTCCAGGGGCCTTTGTGGATTTGGACCTGGCGGACTCTCCATCAGGTAGCTGGGACATTCTATGACACTGAGTGGCAGGTGCAGGTGGACATTGAGGAACAATGACAGGCCCCCCCAGCTAGTGGCCACCGTGATTCGCCAGCTCTAGCTCTGCTGCAGAACCTAGATCAGACAGAGGGGCCTCTGTCCCACCACCACCGGGGACTGAGGAGGGCAGGAGGGCCTCTGCCCGCCATGCCTGGCCCCCCAGCCTGAGGTGGGGTGCAGAGAGGAGGAGGGAGCTGGTCTGCAACAGCCACAAGACTTTCACGGTTCCTCTCTGTCATCTCTGTGTCTCACAACCTCTTTGCCCGGAGCTGAGCCCACCCACAGTGCCCTTAGCCTCAAGCCGCAGTGCCCAGGACCCCCTGGCACCACCTCCCCTTCTCTGTTCTCAGTCTCCTACCCTCTGAGATGCTGTCAAGGTCAATTTTTCCTAAGGTGTGATTCCAGGACTCTGGATTCGACTCTGTGGAACAACTCATCAAAATGATAATTTCTGATCCCTTACCCCCAACCACTGAATCAAAATCTCTGAGGGGGAAACTTGGAACCTACATTTTCAACAACCCCCCTCTCCTCCCAGGGATTTTTCTATGTACTGAAATTTGGAGCCACCGTGACCTATATGTCCCAGGTGAACTCACTAACTTGATCAGCTCACCTGGGCCATGGGAGAGGATTAACAAGCTTCCATCCCAGGGTGCACAGCCCCGGCCGCACATCAGAGCCACCTGGAGAGTTTTTAAACGCTGATGCCTGGGTTGTCCCAGAGATCAGTCTGGGGCAGCCTGGGCAGTGGGAGTTTTCAAAGCTCCTGGGTGATGCAGGATATCCAAGCAGCAGTCAGCACTCACATCCCTCCCCAGAGCCTGGAGCAGCTTTGTGTTTTGGAGCCACCCAAGTCCCTACCAGGGGAAGGTATTTCTGGCCCTAAACGTCATCACTCAGGAAAGATCAACTTTACCTCCTCCTCTGTTCTGAGGGATGGTATAGGGTCCCCTCAAAGACTGAATGAGGAATAGAAGTGGAGTTTAAGTGTGGGTGACGCACGCCCCCTGCTGGCACCATATGGTTTGACCTCCGTGGTTAATTACGCATTCGGTTGTTCAGGATGGAGACCTTAAAAGATTACTGGGAAATCACTAGGGAAATAACATTTTCCATGAGGATCCATTCAGAGAAAAAAATGAAATGAAGTGTTAATTTTACATGAGGACCCATTCAGAGAAAAAATAATTTAAATTTTTATTGGAATTTTTTCAAAAAACTGAAACCAAAATATTTTTAGAGAATCCCATGGCCTTAGAACACAATGATTAAGAGAGCAGAGTCTGAAACCATACCAAGTGTTTATGGGGACGTGGAGCAACTAGAACTCTCAGACCGCTGGCGGCAGTGTAAAATGGTACCACCACTTTGCAAAAGAGTTCGGCACTTTCTTATAAAGACCCTTCCCACACAACCCATAATTTCCGCTCCTGGGTATCTACCTAAGAGGAGTGAAAATATCTGTCCACACAAAAGCTGCATTTGAATGTTCATAGAAGCTTTATTCACAATAGCCACAAACTAGAAACAACTCAGATGCCCATTGACTGGCCAAGACTATTCAGCCATAAAAAAGGGAAGAAGAGGTGATACACGCCCAAACACGGATGAGTCCCGAAAGCATTATTCGTAGAGAAAGAAACCAGTCAGAATAAACTACATGCTGTCTGATCACATGTATCTGACATTCTAGAAGTGTTGAAACTAGCCTAGTGGTTGTAGGGGCTAGGCACGTGGGGAGGGCATTGACTGGAAGGGAGCATGAGAGGGCAGTGCTGGGCCTCAGGCTCTGCTCTGTCTCTCACTGGCCTGCCTCACCTTCTGTCTTCCACTATGAAAGCTTATCTGGGCCAGGCCCCCAGTGCAGTCCTGGCTGCTGACCCGATCCCCATCCCAGGCTCTTTGGTGTGAAGACCCTGCACATGTTTGACTTGGGAAAAGGTGCTCAAGGCATGATTTGCAGACCTACCTTCCATCCCAGGCAGAGTGAGGTCTGTGTCAGCCACCTCGTCCAACCTAGGCTTACCATGAGGCCCTGAACATGGATGTATACTTCTGTACTCTTGATAAAGCTGACACAAAGTACAGACAGGATAATTATTGGGACCCCAAACTTCTGGTTAAAGGAGGGGCCTGTTTATCCCATTGACCACTGGCACGTGTGCACAAATGCGTGCTTGCACACACATGCTCTCTCACACACACAAAATGATCTCATTGCCCAAGTCTCCTTCCCCTTTAACTACATCACCCTGCTGCTGAATCAATTCTCCTAAAGCTTGCCTTTGGTCGTGTCACCCTCCAGTTCAAAAACCTTCAGTTATACCTCAGTACAGCCAGATTTTATCAGCCAGGATTCTGGATTGCAAGCAACAGAAACTAACACTGGCTAGTTTAAGTAGAAAAATTATTTATTTAAAAGTTAATGGGGGGAAGAGGGGTTTCAGGATTTTCCAGAGGGCTAAGAACCATGCTTAGGGGCTGCACCCTGGAAAGATGCCTGAGGTCGTGTGGTTGGGTAAGGCCCCGCCCCCACCGATGCTGGACCAGAATGGACTCTGCTGCCTTGTGCCAATTCAGAGTCTGGGGCTTGTGCATCTGATTGGTTGAGCCTAAGTGGTGTGCCCACACCTTACTGGAAAGGAGGCTGGGAAAGTGAGGATTTGGCATTTTCAGCTCTTACCCTGGGACCTGTGCTCTCCTCAAACTTTAGAAGGGCATTCAGATGTTGGGTTGCCAAAAAAAGATTAACAAATACCCCCGGCACTAATAGAATTCCATGGCATTGGAGGTCCTGTAATCTGACCCAACCTCCCCCTTAGGAAACCCACACTGCAATTAAACTGAAGAAGTTCTGTTTTCTAAACGTACCTGGTGCTTTCCTTGTGTGAGCCTAGTCTACTCTAACGTCGGAGCTAGAGTGTGCATCTCCGTACCAGCCAGCTCTTGCGACACAGCCACCACAGAAATCTCAGTGGCATAAGCATTATTTCTCACATGTCTGGGGCTCAGCTGGGGTGACATCTACACTGGGCTCAACTGCTCTGCATCCAGCTACAGGACCAGCTGGCTGTGGCTAGGGCAGGCCTGCACTAATGGGTCCAGCTGCCCAGAGAAAGCTCTTCTCATGGCCATGGTCGAAGAGCAAGGAGGGCCACCCTGACAAGGCAAGCACTTTCATCAACCTGCTAACATCCTCAACCAAACAAAGCAATGCACATGTCCGAGCCCATTGTCAAGGGCTGTAAATGTACATAGCAAAGGGTGTGGACACGGTGAGGGGTGAGAACGAGGGCAAAAACTCAATCTTCCCCAATGACTTCTCTCTTCCACCAGACACAGCTCCTTCCCAGGAGGTCCTGTGTATCCCCCGTGCCTAGCAGAGTGTGAGTGTGACTCAAGCAATGATGAGTGAATGAGTGAATTACAGGTATGTGTGTTGGGGGTGGCTACAGAGCATATACAAGTGCAAAGAACAGGAGTGCTCGTCCTGGCAGCTCTGGCTCCCTCTCGTGGCTCCCTACCCACCTAGTGTCCCTAATTTCTCATTCAAGGTACTAGCTGGTCTGGTATCTCAAAATGAACCACCTCTTATTCTGGGAGCAGGACAAGTGATGCAGTGATGTGGGATTGGTGGCTTTCCCGTTTCACTGAAATGTTAGTTCTCACAGACATTTTAGGCAAACCCTGTCCCTGTTCCTGCTACCTGGTGTATCAGGAAAGTACATCTTCAATCACTTCCGCCCCCTTCCCTCCTATCCACTCTGCTCAGAGCAGCCCGAGGGATTTTACTTAAAAATAAATCAGATCATGTCACTCCCCAGTGTATATGTTCCAAAGGCTTCTCATGCCCTTAGAATAAAGTCCTGATCCCTCCTCAAGGCCCGTAGGCTCTCATCTCCTCACCCCTCACTATCCCCCCCCATTCTCCAGCCATGCTGGCTCCAGCCCCCCACCCCCATTTCCACCCACTCCTCTTCCCGTCCCAATCAAAAAAAGTGCACGCACACACACACCCATTGTCAAGGGCAAAGCCCCTTAGAGCACGTCTTTGCAGTCGACCCCTCCTTTCTGTCCCCTGTGCCACCTTCTAAGTCTCCACCTTCCTCCTCTCTCACTGGGACCATGTCCCCTAGCTGGATGCCCAGCAAATCTCTGTCCTTCTGCCAGGTTGCTTTTCCAGAAAGTTGATGCGGACACATTATTCCCTTGTTGCCCCATCTCCTAGAAAACAAAGTACCCACTCCTTAGCTCCGCTGACTAGGACCCCAAATCTGGCGCTGTCTACTACTCCAGCCCAGTCCCAGGCCCCTGTACCCCACCCCACCCTGCCTGAACACACTCACCAAACTCATTCTTTGTGATTTTCACAAGGTCGGGGAAGGGGGGAGGTGCGGAACAGCCTTCTATCCCTCTGACCTCCTCCCTTTCTTGGGGACTGGAGGTCTGACCCCACCCCACACCCACCCCACTGCAGGGTTGGGTCCCTTGGATATTTAAGGCCAACTCTTCCTTGGGAAACTTTGTGTGTTTGCTCCCAGGACTCCTTCCAGCTCAGCTCCCTGCCCCTCCTTTGGATGGACAGTTCCTAATCCCACCTCAGCTTCTGCCCCAGCAGTGCATCCCCACAACCCCCTACTGCCAAGGGTCCCTCCCCCTGGCAGGCTACCCTTTTCCACAGAAATCCCCTGTCAAATGACCTCTGGCTGACCTCTCTGCCGCACATCTCTTCCAGGACTCTATTGGAACTTTCCCCACTCGCTGGACCATGCTGCCCTGAGCCACTTTATCTTCCCCAGGCAAGAGTGGGGCCCCAGTGCCCTGCATTCCAGGTGCAGGGAATCCATGACATGCTCCCCAGGTGGTCCCATGGAAGCCCCTCTCACTAAGCCTGGGGTTAAGAAGTATCATTGACTCCCACCCCACCCCTTTATCTTGGGGGGGGGTGACTGGTCTCTACATTGGAAATCCTTCTCAAAAACCAACTATTCTATCAACTCTGCCACCTCTTTTATAATCTTCAGTCTGCATGAAGGGGCCAAGAACAGTTTAACTAGTTTGGAGCTAATTTGTCTAAAAATTGTGTACATGGTCCAGCACCTCCTGGGGAGGTGGCATCCATTGTTGGTTGGTACCTCGATTGAAACTTCGCATTTGGTGAATTTGTCACACTTGCTGATCTCTCTCCTCCACCGGCCAATCCCATACTCAGGGCAGAGCTGGTGTCTCAGCCTTCTGTGTCTCTGCTGAGAAAGTGTCATCCTTGACACCTCACTTCCCCTCCCCCACCCCCATCCAATACATCTCTGAACCTTATCCATGGTCTCCTTACTCTGTTTATCTCCTCCAGAGCTCTCAACTCTGCCCCTTTGCTCTACCCTAGTCCTCATCACCATCAGTAGCCTCCTAACTGGTCCCCAGCAATTCCACACTCCACATCACAGAAGGGAAAATTGTCTTTTTTCCTTTGTTTAAAAATATTTTTTAATTGAAATATAGTCATACATATTATGTTTGTTTCAGGTGTACTATATAGTGATTTGACATTTGTAGACATTTTGAAGTGATCACCATGATAAGTCTAATAACAATCTGTCCCCATACAAAGTTATTATAATATTATTGACCATATTTCTTATGCTGTATATTACATCCCCATAACTTATTTGTTATGTAACTGGAGGTTTGTCCCTACTAACCCCCTTCACCTATTTTACCCATCTCCCCACCCCCTCCCTCTGGCAACCACCTCCGTATCTATGTCTGTTTTCATTTTGTTTTGTTTGTTTGTTTTATTTTTTAGATTCCACGTTAGTGAGATCATGCAGTATTTATCTTTCTCTGACTGACGTTTCACTTAGCATAATACCCTCTAGATCCATCCATGTTGTCACAAATGGCAAGATTTTATTTTTTATGACTGAGTAGTATTCCATTATTTATCTATATCTATAATCTTCTTTATCCACTCACCTATCAATGGACATTTAGATTGCTTCCATATCTAAGCTATTGTAAATAACACTGCAATAAATATTGGGGTGCATATATATTTTTGAATTAGTGTTTTTGTTTTCTTCTGGTAAATACTCAGAACTGCTGGATCATATGGCAGTTCTAGTTTTCATTTTTTTTGAGAAAACCCCATACTGTTTTCCATAGTGGCTGCACCAAATTCCGTTCTTACCAACAGCACACGAGGATTCTCTTTTCTCCACATCCTCGCCAACACTCGTTATTTGTTGTTTTTTCTTTATGATAGCTATCCTGACAGATATGAGTGGTATCTCATTGGGGTTTTTGATTTGCATTTACCTGATGATTAGTGATGTTGAGCATCTTTTAATGTGTCTTTTGGCCATCTGTATTTCTTCCTTGGGAAAACATCTCTTCAGGTCCTGAGGCCATTTTTTAATCTGGTTGTTCATTTTTTGTTGTTAAATTATAAGAGCTCTTTGTATACCTTGCGTATTAACCGCTTATCAGATATCTTCTTTTATTCAGTAGGCTGCCTTTTCATTTTGTTGATAGTTTCCTTCATTGCGCAAAAGCTTTTTAGTTTGATGTAGTCCCATCAAGCACAATTGTTTAAAGTTGTGCTTTTGTTTCCCTTGCCTGAGGAGACAGAGCCAAAAAATTTTGCTAAGATTGATATCAAAGAACATACTGACTGTTTTCTTCTAGAAGTTTTATGGTTTCAGGTACCTACATACAAGTCATTAATGCATTTTGAGTTTATTTTTATTTGTGGTGTGAGAAAGAAGTCCAGTTTGATTCTTTTGCATATAGCTGTCCTATTTCCTAACACCATTTATTGAAGAGGCTGTCTTTTCCCCACTGCATATTCTTGCCTCTTCTGTCAAATTAATTGATCATATAACTGTGGGTTCATTTCTAGGATTTCTATTCTGCTCCATTTATCTATGTGTCTGGTTTTGTGTCACTACTATACTTTTTGATTACTATAATTTGTATATATAAACCTAATACCTACAGCTTTGTCCTTCATTCTCAAAATTGTTTTGGCTATTCACGGTCTTTTGTGGTTCCATACAAATATTAGAGTTATTTGTTCTAGTTCAGTGAAAAATGCTACAGTTATTTGGATAGGGATTGCTTTGATCTGTAGATTGCCTTGAATAGTATGGTCATTTTAACAATATTAATTCTCCCAATTCATGAGCACAGTGTATCTTTCCATTTGTTTGTCTCATCTTCAATATGACATTCATCAATGTCATAGTTTTCTGAGTACATGTCTTTTACCTTTTTGGTTAGATTTATTCCTAGGTATTTTATCCTTTTTGATGCAATTGTAGATGGGATTGTCTTCTTAACTTCTCTTTTTGATAGTTTATTTTTAGTGTATAGAAATGTAAAAGATCTGTATATTAACTTTGTATCCTGCAATGTTATTGAACTCATTTACTAGTTCTAATTGCTTTTTGGGGATGTCTTTACCACTTTTGATATATAGTATCATGTCATCTGTAAACAGTGACAATTTTACTTCTTTTCTAATTTGGATTCCTTTTATTTCTTTTTCTTGTCCAACTGCTGTGACTAGGACTTCCAACACTAAATTGTCAGTTGAATAAAACTGACAAGAGTTGTTCCTGATCTTAGAAGAAATGCTTTCAGCTTTTGACCATTGAGCATGATGTTGGCCATAGGTTTGTCATCTATGGCCTTTATTATGTTGAAGTATGTTCCCTTTACATCCGTTTTGTTGAGGGTTTTTATCATAAATGGATGTTGAATTTTGTCAAAACTTTTTCTGCAACTATTGAGATGATCATGTGATTTTTAGTCTTTAATTTGTTAATATGGTGTATCACATTGATTGAATTACAGATACTGAACCATCCTTGTATACCACTTGATCATGGTGTACGATCCTTTTCATGTACTGTTGAATTTGTTTTGCTAATATTTTGTTGAGGATTTTTACACCTATGTTCATCACTGTTATTGGTCTGTAATTTTCTATTTTTTGTGATATCTTTTTCTGGTTTGGAGATCAAGGTGATGCTGGCCTCACAGAATAAGTTCAGAAGTGTTTCTTCCTCTGCAACTTTTTGGAATAGTTTGAGAAGGATAGGTGTTAACTCTCTTCTAAATGTTTGGTAGAATGCACCTGTGAAGCCATCTGGTCCTGGACTTTTGTTTGTTGGAAGTTTTGTTTTGTTTTGTTTTGTTTTTTACTGATTCAATTTCATTAGTTGTAATTGGTCTGTTCATAATTTCTATTTCTTCCTGTTTCAGTCTTGGGAAATTGTACATTTCTAGGAATTTGTCCATTTCTTCTAGGTTGTTCATTTTATTGGCATATAATTGTTTGTAGTTACCTCTTATGATCATTTGTATTTCCGTGGTGTCAGTTGTAACTTCTTTTTCATTTCTAATTTTATTGATTTAGGCCCTCTCTCTTTTTTTCTTGATGAGTCTGGCTAAATGGTCATTCATTTGGCTTATCTTTTCAAAGAACCAGCCCTTAGTTTCATTGATCTTTTCTTTTTTCTTTTTTTTTTTTTTGGTCTCCATTTCATTAATTTCTGCTCTGATCTTTATGATTCCTTTCCTTCTACTAAGTTTGGGTTTTGTTTGTTCTTTTTCTAATTCCGTTAGGTGTAAGGTTAGGTTCTTTGAGATTTTTCTTGTTTCCTGAGGTAGGCTTGTATTCCTATAAACTTCCCTCTTAGAACTTCCCTTTTGCTGCATCCCATAAATTTTGGATCATTGTATTTTCATTTTCACCTGTCTCCAGGTATTTTCTGATTTCTTATTTGCTTTCTTCAGTGATCCATTGGTTATTTAGTAGCATATTTTTATCCTCCATGTTTTTGTGGGTTTTGCCTTTTTTTATCCCCCTTGTAATTGATTCCTAGTCTCATAGTGTTGTGGTTGGACAAGATGCCTGATATGATTTCAATATTCTTTCATTTACTGAGATTTGTTTTGTGGTCTAGCATGTAACCTATCTTGGAGAATGTTCCATGTGCACTTGAAAAGAACATTGCTTTTGGATGGAATGGTCTATATATATCTATCACATCCATCTGGTCTAAGGTGTTATTTAAGGCCAGTGTTTCCTTATCAGTTTTCTGTCTGGGTGATCTGTCCATTGATGTAAGTGGGGTGTTAAAGTCCCCTATATTATTGTAGTACTGTCAGTTTCTCCCTTTATGTCTATTAATATTTTCTTCATGTATTTAGGTGCTCCTATGTTTTGTGCATATATATTTACAATTGATTGATCCCTTGATCACTATGTAATATACTTCTTTGCCTCTTGCTACAGTCTTTGTTTTAAAGTCTATTTTATCTGATATAAGTATTGTTACCCAGCTTTCTTGTCATTTCCATTTGCATAGAATACCTTTTTCATCCCCTCACTTGCAATCTATGTGTGTCTTTAGATCTGAAGTGAGTCTCTTGTAAGCAGCATATATATATATGTAAGATTGATTTGTATCTGTTCAGCTACTCTATGTCTTTTGATTGGAGAATTTAGTCCATTTATATTTAAAGTAATTATTAATAGATATGTACTTATTGCTATTTTGTTAATTGTTTGGGGGTTGTTTTTATAGTTCTTTTTTTCCTTCTTATTTTGTTCTCTTCCCTTGTAATTTGATGACTATCTTTATTGTTATGTTTGGATTCCTTTCTCTTTTTTGTGTATCTATTTTAGGTTTTTCGTTTGTGGTTACCATAGTTTGTGGCTCATATATAACAACATAGTTAGCTAGCTAGCTAGCTAGCTAATAGAGATAGATATAAATATATATTATATATATACATGTAATTATTTTCAGTTAATGACTTCTTAAGTTTGAACACATTCTAACAACCCTACTTTTACTCCCCCCCTCCATGTTTAATTATTTTGATGTCATGATTTAATTCTTTTTGTTTTATGTATCCCTTAACTACTTATTGTGGATATAGATTATTCTACTACTTTTGTCTTTTAATCTTCCTACTAGCTTTATAAGTGATTGATTTTCTACATTTACTGTATGTTTGCTTTTACCAATGAGATTTTTCCTTTCATAATTTTCATATTTCTTGTTGTGGCCTTTTTTTTCTGCTTAACGAAGTCTCTTAAACATTTCTTGTAAGACTGGTTTAGTGGTACTGAACTCTTAGCTTTTGCTCATTTATAGAACTCTTCATCTCTCCTTCAAAACTAAATAAAAGCCTTGCTAGGTATTCTTTTTTAAATTTTATTAGTTTTTTATAAACATCTTTATTGGAGTATCATTGCTCTACAATGGTGTTTTAGTTTCTGCTTTATAACAAAGTGAATCAGCTATACATAAACATATATCCCCATATCTCCTCCCTCTTGTGTCTCCTTCCCACCCTCCCTATCCCACCCTTCTAGGCGGACACAAAGCACCGAGCTGATCTCCCTGTGCTATGTGGCTCCTTCCCACTAGCTATCCATTTTACATTTGGTAGTGTACATATGTCCATGCCACTCTCTCACTTCGTCCCAGCTTCCCCTTCCCCTTCCCCGTGTCCTGAAGTCCATTCTCTACATCTGTGTCTTTATCCCTACCCTGCCCCTAGGTTCTTCAGAACCATTTTTTTTCTTTCTTTTTTTTTTTAGATTCCATATATATGTGTTAGCATACGGTATTTGTTTTTCTCTTTCTGACTTACTTCACTCTGTATGACAGTCTCTAGGTCCATCCACCTCACTACAACTAACTCAGTTTCATCTCTTTTTACGGCTGAGTAATATCCCATTATATATGTGTGCCACACCTTCTTTATCCATTCATCTGTCAATGGACACTTAGGTTGCTTCCATGTCCTGGCTATTGTAAATAGAGCTGCAGTGAACATTGTGGTACATGACTCTTTTTGAATTATGGTTTTCTCAGGGTATATGCCCAGTAGTGGGATTGCTGGGTCATATGGTAGTTTTATTTTTAGTTTTTTTAAGGAACCTCCATACTGTTCTCCATAGTGGCTGTATCAATTTACATTCCCACCAGCAGCGCAAGAGGGTTCCCTTTTCTCCACACCCTCTCCAGCATTTATTGTTTGTAGATTTTTTTGATGATGGCCATTCTGACCGGTATAAGGTGATACCTCATTGTAGTTTTGATTTGCATTTCTCTAATGATTAGTGATGTTGAGCATCACTAATGTGTTTGTTGGCAATCTTTCATGTGTTTGTTGGCAATCTGTATATCTTTTTTGGAGAAAAGTCTGTTTAGGTCTTCTGCCCATTTTTGCATTGAGTTGTTTGTTTTTTTGATATTGAGCTGCATGAGCCGCCTGTATATTTTGGAGATTAATCTTTTGTCAGTTGCTTCATTTGCAAATATTTTCTCCCATTCTGAGGGATGTCTTTTCATCTTGTTTATGGTTTCCTTTGCTGTGCAAAAGCTTTTAAGTTTCATTAGGTTCCATTTGTTTATTTTATTTCCATTTCTAGATAGAGTATTCTTGGTTGTAGGTTTTTTTCCTTTCATAGCTTTGAATATATCATGCCACTTCTTTGGGTCTGCAAAGTTTCTGTTGAAAAGTCAGCTGATAATCTTATGGGGGTTCCCTTGTACATAGCTAGTTGCTTTTCTCTTGCTGCTTTTAAGAGTCTCTCTTTATCTTTAATTTTTGCCGTTTTAATTATAATGTATTTTGATGTGGACCTCTTTAGATTCATCTTGTTTGGGACTCTCTGTGCTTCGTGGAACTGAATATCTGTTTTCGTTCACAGCTTATGGAAGTGTTCAGTTATTATTTCTTCAAGTAAGTTATCTGTCACTTGCTCTCTTCTCCTTCTTGGACCCCCTATGATGTAAATATTATCATGCTTGATGTTGTCTCAGAGGTCTCTTAAACTACCCTCATTTTTTTAAAATTCCTTTTCTTTTTTCTGTTCAGCTTGGGTGATTTCCTCTACTAGGTCTTCCAGCTCACAGATCCATTTCTTTGTATCATCTAATGTACTGTTGATTCCTTCTAGTGTATTTTTATTTCAGTTATTGTATTCTTCAGTTCTGTTTGGTTCTTCTTTATATTTTCTAAGTCTGTTAAAATTTTCACTGTGTTTATCCATTCTTCTCCCAAGTTCATTGAGCATTTTTTGTTCTTACTTGAACTGCTTTATCAGATATATTGCTTATCTCCACTTTTCTAAGTTCTTCTGTGGTTTTATCTTGTTAATTTATTGGGAACATATTCCTTTGTCTCCTCATTGTGCCTAATTCTCTGTGATTATTTCTATTTATTAAATAGACCAGTTATGTTTCCCAATCTTGGAGAAGTAGCTTTATGTAGGAGATGTCCTATGAGGCCCAGCAGCATTCTCCCCTCTGGTCATCAGAGCTATATGCTCTAGGGATACCCCCTATGTGGGTTGTGTGGGCACTTCTTTGTGGTGGGGTCAACTACTGTGAGCATGCTGGCAGGCTGGGCTGGACTCTGGCCCAGTTGGCTGCCAGGTCTTGCCTTGAATGGTGACTACCAGCCCACTTATGGGGAGGGCCATGTCCTGGGGCAGCTGACTGTATGACCCAGGAGCATCTTGGGGTTGTTGCCATCCCCGTAGTGGATGGGGCCTTGTCCTGCTGGTGGGTGGGTAAGCTCCCAGCACTTATAGGCTAGGTAGAGCACTCCAAAATGGCGCTTGCGAATGCCAGTGTTTTCACAGTAGGACAAACTCACAAAAATGACTGCTGCTATCATTCCCATCCCCAGGGGGAGTCCAATTGTCTCCTGCCTCTCCAAGAGGCTCTCTAAGATCAACAAATAGGTCTGCCCCAGGTTCCTTTCAAATTACTGTCTCTGTGCTGGGACTCAGATTGTGTGAGATTTTGTGTGCACCCTTTAAGAGTGGAGTCTCTGTTTCCTGCAGTCCTCTGGCTCTCCCCAGTGCAAGCCCCAGTGGCCCTCAAAGCCAGCCATTCTGGGGGTTTGTTTTCCCAGTGCAGGATTGGGCTGGGAGTCCATTGTGGGACTTGGACCCCTCACTACTTGAGGAGAACCTCAGCAATTGTGATTATCTTCCCCCTATTTGTGGGTCACCTACCCAGGGATGTAGGTATTGACTATACTTCATCTCTGCCCCTTTTACCCATGTCATTGCTCCTTTTTTATATCTTTAGTTGTGGAAAATCTTTTCTGCCAGTCTTTAGGTCATGCTCATAGATAGTTGCTCTGTAAATAGTTGTAATTTTGGTGTGCCCATGGGAGGAAGTGAGCTCAGGGTCTTCCTACTTGCTACCTTGGCCACACCTCTCAGGAATTTTTTCAGTGTAAATCTGACTATGTCCTCTTCCTCAAAATCCTTCAAGGGCTACTTGATTCTCTTCGAATCAAAATCAGAATCATTAACATGACCCACCTCTTCCCCACAGAGTCTTGCCTCCATCCAGCCCTCCAGACTTATCTCCTGCCATGTACCCCCTCCTTACCCTTGCAAAATCCTTCCTCCAAGGTCCCAAGCTCTCTCTCCATCCAGGGGCCCTCTACCTGGACTTACTTCCCACACAACTCCACCCTTACCTTTCACCTGGTTAACCCTTCCTCACTCTCCAGCTCTCAGCTCAATTGTCCCTTCTCCAGCAGAGTGCTCTTTGTGCTCAACCTTAGGCCAAGGACATTTGCCCAGCATCTCGCAGCACCGCACACTCGTTTGAAGCACTGTCTATAATTAATCTTTGAACTGTGGAATTTTTTGATTACCTTTATTGCTCTGGCCAGACTCTATGTCCTGTAAGTGCAGAGATGGCATGTGTGTTTGCTCACCTTTGTATTCCCCAATTCTCAAGTTGCCTGCCCAAAGTAGGGGCTCAAGAAATGTTTGTTGAATGAATGAATGAAGTGACAAATTGTATGCATCTATTTATTAAATAAATGAACTACATTCAACTTCTTTCCCCAGTTCTTTGGGTGGTAATTCATTCATTCATTCAAATATACATATTGAAGTCCTATTTCCCTGACCCTCAGCTCTTTTTCTTCCTATAATAGACAGTGCCCAGGTCTCAGGGATAACCTTCAAACAGTATCCTTAGGTTCCATAGTTGCTTGCTTGAGTGTTTGGCATTTTACAATGGTAATAAGGAAAGTTTAAATATCTTCCAGCTGGCATGGAAATTCTTGTTACGGGGAAGGTAAAAGGCGAGCTGAGATCTAGGCTCTGCAGGAAACCAAGCACACAGAGGATGTTTAAACAGCTCCAAAGAGAAATAGCAGAAATGTGTTCTCCATTGAGAGGGAGGTGGGGAGTAAGAACAGGAGGCCAAAGAAGGGGGAGGAGAGGAGGAGCCAGATAGATGGACTGAGGCTGGGGCCACATGAAGTATCCCCATTGGGAGGTTGGCCAGTGGGTTAGCCAGAGGACACCCAACATTACATTTGAGATTGCTTGTTTGGAATGTTTTCCATCCCTTTCCCATCTCTTCCCACATCATTCTGGAATGCATTATATGATCACTGATGTCAAGGAAAGGTCTGCATCTAATCTAGGTGGTTAAGGGTTATAAAACAGAAACATGCTCAGAAGCTCAAAAGTCTGAAGGCCACGGGATCATGAAAATGTTAGCCCCTGGGAGCTTGCAGAGATCATAGGAAAGGCTTTGGACTTCCCAAAATGTAGATCCGTGGAATCCAAGCCATTTTATCTGCATCCCATAGGGCAGGTCAGACCCAGCCAGGCAGTTTGTGCATGAATATTTTTTTTTATTTATTTAATATAATCCTATTTTAAACACACTCATGGATATTGGCATTGAAAGAACTTTCTTTTTAAATAAGAAGGTAATTAGTGTTCAGATTCCTTTGCTGTGACTCCGGACCTTGACAGAGCTAGTTTGCTTAGAGAGAGACAAGTCTATGTAGCTAATGGATCTGTTTCCAGGTGTGAGCACATCTCAGATCCCACCTGCCCTAGCCCTCCAGCCCTCAGGGACCTTCCTTCCTTAGTGGAAGCCTGCGGTCCTCCATGCCCTCCTGCTCCCTGTATACTGTCAATTCAGCACTCCACCCAAATTAGTCTAGATCTTGGTTTCTGAGCCCTTCCTGTGAGCCCCTATGCTTACATCGCCACTCTTGTCAGACACAGACAGGCCAACGCTGCCCAAAGATGGGCCCCAAGTGGCCATGCCTTCTTCACAAGAGCTGGGAGCCTCCCCACATTGGGCTGTGCTGCATCAGCCTAGTTCAGCCTCATCCCCAAACACAGACACACACACAGACACACACACAGACACACACACACACACACACACACACACACACACACACGGCCACAGCCAGAGAGTCTTTGCTAAATAAGCCATTTGACTGGTTTTACTGGATGGAAATTGAGGGCTTTTCAAACAGTGACAGATACAAATTACCCTGATTATGTTCTCAGGCATAAGTCACAGTCACCACTTCAGGATCACTCAAGGACAGCCACATACATACAAGCCAGAATTATGCTGCAGGAGTTTGTATAAACCCCTGCTCCTCAACAAAATTTGCATGACAATAAGATAACGGCTGCAGCCCCATCTCCCCAACGCTTTGGAATGGCACAGAGTGTTTCTCTCCAGGGCAAACAGAGGGAGCAAATCAACCAGAGGAAGGGAGGGATTTTTTTTTTTTTAAGCAATGCTCCAGCTCCACACCCAGATCGAGTTTCTCTACATCCCAGCAAACAACATCTCAGTCTCCCTTTTCTTCTCCAATGGGAAAGGCTCTACAGAACACAGTGCCATGTGATGTGGCCCTTGAGAGAGAAAAGGAAGGGAGGGATGGGGCTGCAGAGCACATGCATGTCACGTCCGCGTGGCCACTTTGTCTTCACACACGGTGGCCACTTAGGGGTGAGTCCGTACCACCAGCCCCTCGGAGGTACTCCGCTGGCTGCCTTCACATGCACTCCTGGAAACTGCCATCAAGCCTGGCCGAAAGCACGTGCAGGCGCAGGGCAGGGGGCACGCGGCTGCAGGGCCGAGGTTTCCGCAGCTCCCCTGTGGTCCGCCATCATCTGTCCTGGCTTCACTTGGGGAGCAAGGCGGCAGGGGCTTTTGAATCCAAACTGTAGCACTGAACAGTTGAACGCTCATTGAGTTAAAGTGTTAGTTTAAAAAACACATATGCATTTACATATATTTCACAGTTCAAACAATACGGCTTTGAAGAAGAAGAGTTATGGCTTTCTGAAGGGAGGTCAGGTGGGTCCAGAAAGGGAATTTGCAGGCCACCAAGACCCTGCTTCACCCCTAAAACATGTGTGCAGAGCGTGGAAGCCTCGGGGAGGACCAGCTGTCCCCCAAACCTTGGGAAGAGGGACTGGCTCAGAAGCCTGCCACAGTGGGGCCAGGGTCCTGCCCGAGAAGGTGCAGGAGGGCTGGCAGGAGCTGTCACTTGGGAGCCCAGCAGCACCCCCCGCCCCCCGTAAACAGCCACAGCACCAGGGGGCTGCGTCGCTGTGTCTGCTGCCAACGCCCTCCACACTCCTGCTTTGCCACGGCCTTGGGTGACCCTCTGCCAAGGGCAGCTGCCACCTTCCCCACACCAGGTACAGCCCCATGCTTGGGGCCTGGAGGGGAACGGAGCCCAAAAAGGCCCCTCCTCACTGACGCTGGGCAAGGCATGAGGCCAGGGGTAAAGCTCAGGCCTGAACCACACTGCAGTCAGCCTGACAACCCAGAGGGAAGAAAACACAAGGGCTTCAGGGGTGAGAGCAAGACACGGCTACCTCCCCCTGCCCCTTGGGGAGCTTGGGCACCCAACCGGAGCTCACCACCATTCCATGTGACCCGGGGCATGCCTCTGTCACCTTCCTGGGTCTCAGTCCAGTCGGGATGCCACCACCTGCCTTACCCTCCTCCTGGGAACACAGCGAGGGCTGATGAGAAATTAGATGATGAAGATGTGTAGAAAGTAGAAGTGTTTACTTTCATGAGAATATGAAAAAAATAGTCATATTCTTAAATTCACAAATAAATCCAGGCCGAGTCACTGCAGAGCCTGCCCTGGCCCCGGCTGAGATCCGCATCCCCCTCCCACGTGCAATAGAGACACCACAGGTGGAAGCAGAGGTGCAGGAAGAAGACACCCCGGCCACCACAACCAGCCCCGCTGCACGTCCCCTTTAAGACGGGAAAGTAGAAGGGGTGCGCTTCTCCCTCCTCCTTGGGGGCTGGGGGGGGGCAGCCAATGTCAGAGGGAAACTAAGTCTAAAAGAGTGAGTTTGCCCATCTCATGAAGCCTATATTATCAGATAACGAACTAGTTCACCTACCTGAACTTCAAGATAACTAAGGGCTAATCCTTTAAGCACCAAGACATCTATGAATGTGTTTTAAGTGTTTGGGGATGGAAATAATTCCAAGTGGATAAAACGCTTCTCTGCCTTCTTAAACACAGTCTACCGAACGTTGTTTGAGCGTTTTCGTACCTCTACGTGGTTGTGGATACCGCAGGATGGGCAGCTCTGAGGGGTCATTTGTTGCCCTTGGGGTTATTACTACATATTGGGCCCTCCACTAAACTACTTGTCCCTCCACTAAATAGCCTCAGATCACTTGGTATTTTCTGAGATGTATAGATTTGGTCTTTTTAATGCCATTATTATTAGTCTATTAGCTGCCACTTCTTGCTAAATCTAGCACCTGTTATCATTCTCTTAATTTGCTTTATTATTAGAAACCAGAATCAAGTTCATTAGATTTGAATTTAAAATTAAAGTGAATGCCATGAGGGATTTGCTGTTAGCAAAATATTTGGTCTTTGATACAGAGCTTTATAGCAGCTACTTTGGGGGCTTAAAATTAATTTTCCTTTACCTAGTCCACAGCTGCCTGGGGCTGAGTGAACTTGCTGGGTAAGTGGCCCTGGGAAGTGAGGTGTGCTTTGACCTTGTTTCAATAACACAGTGACTATTTCCTCCCTTAACAAATTTTTGTGGCTGAATGAGGAATTGTGAGCTGCCATGGGGATAAAGTGCTCGCTGGGACCACACTGCTGGGGGCATCTTCAGAGGGAAGGGGCAGGGGACTTGCCTCCAGTTGGAGACAGAAGAGATTGAGGCAGGTTCCTGGTTGCCTCGCTGGTTGCAACTGGAGCCTTTTCCAGCGGAAGGTGGGAAAGGAAGGCGGAACATAATGCAGGTGTGAGCCCTGGGTCACATTAGCCCATTTCTGTGAGATGTTTCCTCATCACCACCTTCCTTTTTTGTTTTCCATGGGCATGGTAGGCAGAGTGCCTGGTCCAGCTTTGTGTTAAAGAGAGCATTGTTGTGCTCTGATCTTACCCCAACATCAGTTACAGGGTGACCCTCAGCTGGTCACAGGCTGGTTCCAAGCTCCAGAGACCCAACCCCTTAGCTCTGATCCCAGAATGCAGCCTGATCCTGGGCACAGATGAATTCTTAATTCAGGTACTCTGAGCCTACTAACCCTGGGAGAAGAAATCTAGGTAACTTTGCTTTCAAAAGATTTCTAATGTTTATTTAAATGTTGAAAATGTTCAGAAAAAGAGCTGTTTGGTACCTTTCAGAAATCTCAAGCGTGAATCGACGCTCCCAACCCCTAACCAGGAAACAAGTGCAGCAGAGCAGGGCTGAGCTTCTTACAATAGCATGTAGAGCAGGGCTCCTCAACACGTAGTCCCAGGAGCAGCCTCAGCACCGCTTAGGAACCAGCGAGGAAGCTCCACGCCAGGCTTGCCAAATCAGACTCCAGAGAGGGGCCCAGGAACCAATGAGCTCTCCAAGGGATTCTGACACAGGAGCTGCTGACCTAGAACAACAGTTCTCAACCTCGGCTGCATAGTGGAATTATTTGGAGAGTCAGAAAAGCCCTCACACTCAGATCACACCTCAGACCAACTGGGTCAGAACTTCTGGGCGCAAAGTTCAGGCACGAGTCGGTCTTAAAGCTCTTCAGGTGACCCCGATGTGCCACCAAGGCAGGGACCTTCAGCCTCAGGACAACGAGCCTCAACCACTGCACAACAGAGTCACTCAAGGAGGTTTTTAAAAATAAGAATATGGGGTCCCATCCCCAGACCAAGTGAATCAGATTCTCTGGGAAGATGAGGATCTGGAATGGGGGTGGTTTTTTTTGTTTTGTTTTGGTTTGGTTTTTTTTGCAGTACACGGGCCTCTCACTGTTGTGGCCTCTCCCATTGCGGAGCACAGGCTCCAGACGCGCAGGCTCAGCGGCCATGGCTCACGGGCCCAGCCGCTCCGCGGCATGTGGGCTCTTCCCAGACCGGGGCACGAACCCGTGTCCCCTGCATCGGTAGGCGGACTCTCAACAACTGCACCACCAGGGAAGCCCATGGGGGTGGTTTTATAAAGATCCCCAGGTGAATCCAATGTGCATATAAGGTTGAGAACCATAATTCTAGAGGAAATAAAACTTTTACCTCAAAGCTGAGCAAGTCATTTAGTTGAAAAAAAATGAGTTACTTGGTTGCCAAGGGAACCATCTCCCTACTGGAAAGAGAGAGAGTCACTGATTTCTGGCTTTTGTGCCAAGAGCTAAGTCACTGTAATATATGTATGTATGTATGTTTGTCTCTCTCTCTCTCTAGTGAAAAAAAGAAGGTTCACTGAAGAGACCATGCAGGGGAAATACCTAAACACGTATAGAAGCTGTGCTGTTGCCTCTTAGGACACTGGCTGGCCAGCACAGCTGAGCCAAGCTAGCAAAGCAAGACCAGGTCTGTTCTGACCCTCAGCAAAGGATGCTGAGGCTGCCAGAAGCTAGGGACCAACCAAGGGCCCAGGACAACTGCTCCAGGCAAAAATCAAAATCAGAATCCTATTATAGGGACACTAAAAACAGTTCATGTCATTTGAGAGCAGCTTATATCTAAATGATTCTATATGAAATAAGCCAGTCGCAAAAAGTCAGATATTGTACAATTCCATTCATACGAGGTCCCTAGAGTGGTCAAATTCAAAGAAACAGAAAGCAGAGTGGTGGTTGCCAGGAGCTGGGAGGAGGGGAAATGGGGAATTGTCCTTTAATGGGTATAGAGTTTGAGTTTTGCAACTAAAAAAGAACTCGAGATTGGCTGCACAACTTAACACTACTGAACTGTACACTTAAAAATGGCTAGGATGGTAAATCTCATGTATATTTTACCATAGTTGAAAAATAGGAAAAAAATCTCTGATAGTGTCGAGGCCAAAACAGATTTCATAAATGTTATAGATTCCTGAGCAGTTAATTTTTGTTGCTAATTTAATAGTGGACTATATTATATATTCATATTTCCAGAACTCGCTGAAGTTATGTGCCAGATTCTTGGTTTTGCTCTTTTATCACTTAAGACTCCAGTCTGAATATCAAGCCAGACGTCACCACTCACCTGGCAGTAGCCACTGACCCACAAGCGGTGCAGAGCCCAGTTCTCCAGCGGACATGGGCTCTAAGACCACCCACCGGGAGATGTCACAGTGCTGGTTGCTCAGCATCACCACCCCTCCCCCAGGTTCTGAGTCCAGAGGGAGGGGTTTTAACAAACACTCAGGGGATTCTGATATAGGTGATCTACAGTCTACCCTTTGAAGAACACACTGCTTTATCAGGACGCCTTGTAGGACGTAATCAACCTCAGGCTGTCCTGGCTTGACCAGCCCTCCAAAGAACAAGAGAACAGGGCACACCCTGGGCTTCAGCACACCCCAAGCCTGGCCTCACCTGGCTGTAAGCCACAGCCAGCCTCCTCCTAGAAGGGTGCCCTGGTTGCAGGGAGAGAGGTCAGGGTGTGTGTTGAACTTAGAGCAGCACCGTCCCCTCCCCACAGGGAGACCCCCAAGCTCCTGCCTTCCACTGGGCAACTGGAGTGGACATTTTGCAAAGCTCAGCTCATCTGTTTCCCAGCCAATAAATAAAGCACTTTGCACTTGTTCTTGAGCCATTATTGAAAAGTCCCTCGTGTACTGCTACCCAGCCTGTACCTCAGCACAGCAGTTTCAGATCCTGACAAATCTCTATGGTTCTGAAGGAGGGAAGGGAAAAAAGAAAATCTTTCCCTCTTTTGTTTAAACTAGAGAAAGAGGGTTGAAGAACAGGCAAGAAGCAGACGAGCAAGATTATAATGGGAGGAGGCAAAAAGAAGGTAGCGGAGACTAGGTGATGGAACCGACAAGCAACTGCAACAGGGACATTTCAGCCTCCTGCGTCCCAAACTCCCCAAAAGCAGGTGGGCAAGTCTTTGTATAGCTCAGTGCTTCCCACATAGAAGGTACCAGGCAAAAAAATAATGAGCAGAGTACTCTCTTAAGCTGACAATTACCCCAGGGTGTTACTCGGTTTATTAATGGGGTCTCCTGAACCACTGGAACCCACCAGCTAACAGACACCCCACTGCTATAGTTAACACATGGCTCTGTGCCAGTGCTGAGGGCCCCAAGATGAGCCAGATACAATGCATTCTCCTGGGGAAAGGACAGACCCTCGGCCAAGGACATATGTAGTATGCTGTGAGGACGTCCTAATAGAAGTCAGTGATGGTTGCTACAGAAGCACAGAGAGTGCCCAGCCCAGCTTCACAGAGGGGAAGAGGCGGGAACCATCACCTGACATTATCTGCAAAAGTGGTGGGGTAAAGGGGAGGAGGGAGGAGGTTGGAATGTGGAGCCATTCCAGGCATTTCCAATAGCTTGTGCAAAGGTATAGCACCTAGAGGAGTATTAGAGGGATGGTGCTGGCAGGAGGGTCTCTGGAAAGGTGAGTGAGCCAGCTTGGGACATACTCTGCACATCTGGGTAAGGAATCTGGACTATATGGTATAAGATGGCAATGGGTTTCACCAAAGGTGTTTCCAGAAGTTAATTCTCTAGAAGCAGAACGGTCAGTCAAAAGGGTCTGAGTTAGGGCAGTGGCAGAAGGAATGCAGGTAGGGAATGAATTCAAGGGATATTTATGAATCAGAATTGATCAAATTTGGTGAACAAATAGACATAGAAAGTGAAGAAGAAGGAAGAGCCAAGAGTGACCCAGGTTTGGGGCTGAAGGGCCATTGATGTGGTAGAGCCATTCAGCAGGGGAAGAAAGGAGGAAGAGGGAAACTGCTCTCTGGGTGTCTAGTTTGTGCCGGCACTGTGCTAGGCACTGTGCAACCCTATTCCACAGCTGGTGAGGCTGGTGTCCTGGCCTCAACCTCAGATGACGAGTCAGAGCCTCCAGGGGCTTTGGTAGCTCCCCTAAGGTCACTAGTAAGTAAGGGCACATGACTTTGAACCCAGATTGCCCTTTTAACTGTACCAGTTGAGGACATGTTGAGGTCAGAGATGCTGAGCAGGTACAGACATTCAGACGGCCATGGCAAGCGTGTTCCTGATGCTCCAAGGGAGACATGGCCTCCAGGAGAGGGGTGTAAGATGCAAGGACAGGAGAGATTTGAGGCTGCGAACAGATGTGATTTCTGGAGAAATGCTCCTAGAAAGAGAAAAGAACCCTGAGGAAGCTTCACAGAAGATGAGTCAACAAAGAAGCCTGAGCAGGAGCGTTCAGAGAGGCAGGAGGAAAGTCGGGGGAAAGTGGTTCCTTATAAAAAAACAAAAAGGTAGAGAGGACTCAAAAGACCAGTGTGGTCACCCTGTCACACGTCACATGGATGTTGAGGATGAGGCCTGACATGGATCCACTGCTTTGACAATTACAGTCATTCTGCCAACCTTCAGAATTCAGGACTGACCCCGGCATGGCCAGGTGTTCCTCTCGTGCTAACTGTCCCTGAGCCCAGACTTGCTAGCACTCAGCTCAGCTCCTACGTGTGCCTGGGGGACTCAGTTCAGCATCTGGACATGCCCACCGGACCATAAGCTCCAAGAGGGCTGGGGCTGCATTCTGCCCATCACTAGTTCAACGGCCCCTTGCACGATGCCCAGCACAAAATGAGCACTCAGTAACAATTTGCTGAATGCCTGGCTGAAGCCAGCTCTGTGCTGTCCTTCAGTTGTCCGGAAGTGCTGCCACTGCTTCCCCCCTTCTCCACTTACTCAGCAGAGTCAAGGGCAACGGGCTCCCTGCTCTCTGCAGCACCAGGTGATCAGTGGGCAGAGCTGTCGCAGCAGCATTGCTGAAACGGTCTCAGAGGCCACATCTGACCTTGAGCCACCTTCCTTTGTGCTTGGCTGAGCACCAAGTCGTTTACTTGTTTTTGCTGCCTTTCAAGCCTGGAGCAGTGGGCTTAGCACAAAGGAAGACACGATGGTTGTTTTGTTTTGGGGAATTGATTTCCCTTATACAAGAGTGTCACTGGTAGTCTGCATGGTGGGATGGGGGTGGAGTTGCGAGGAAAGTGGTGGGGTGGGGCTTCCTGAGTCAATGCCCAGGTCTCTTCGAGCCTTTGAAAAGGTGCATTGCCTACAAACACTGGCTGCAGGAGAAAAGTGTAGCCTGGAAGTCAGGAGGCTGAGTCCCAGTTGAGTCACTAGCCGGCCATGTGGCCTTGGGCAAGTCCCCCAACATGCTGTCTTTTAATATGTACCCCTTCTGCAAAATGTGGAGACGGCCTCAACTCCCCTGCATACATTGCACTGTGGGTGCATCTGTACTGCTGCCAGGGCCAGGGCTGGGTGGGGGGGGAAAAACCTACAAGCAGCCTCCCTCCTGGACCCATAACAGCCTCCCAGAGCACTGTCCCTAGAGCGGGGCCCAGCACCACCCTACAGTGGCCTCTCAGTCAGGATCCCTCTTGTTCCAGCCCTGGTGACACTGGCTAGGAAGCAGCTAAGACAGGTTTGGAGCACTGGCTTTGGGGTTCTACAGACGGTTTCCTCCACCGGGTGCTTGGCCATCAGCCAGACACTGAATGGCTCTGAGCCTCAGTTTCCCCACCTGCCCAATGGAGTCTTCTTACCCAAGGGGGTTTTGTGATGATCACAGGAGACAGTGCAAAGAAAGTGTCCAGTGTAGGGCCTGACACAGAATAAGCGTACAGCAAATCTTAGCTATTATAATAATAAATATTATTTATGGCTTAGATCCATACATCATTAGTACTTCCAAAAACTTAAATAAAATTAAAGATTACAGAGACCCTAGGGATATTTTTTAAGCCTTTAGTTGTAGAGATGAAGAAACGGAGACCCTAAGGGAGGGGAAGGGACTTGCCCTAAGACCCAGCGACTTAAATAGGACCGAGAGCAAGGAGTCCAGCTCCTTCACAGGATGGGTCATGAGGCTCCATCCCCAGCCCCTACAAGGGACCTGGCTGGGGCAGACACCAGCCCATGACACCCTTGGCTGTGAGAACCATGGTATTTGACTCACCAAGGCTCTTGCCCCCAAACACTGCCCTATCTGGAACATAAACAGGGCTTCTGGCAGAGGGTTCTGTCCTCAGCAGGCACTCAACAGAGCCCCTGGCACGACTTGACCCAGGTCACCTCCCTGTTCTGGGCCTGTTTCCTTATGTGGGACAAAATGGTCTTTAAGAGCCTCCCAGTTCTGACATTCTGTAGTTTCAAGAAAGGCGCTCAATTAACCACAAACAAGTGGCTGGAAACCTCAGTTAACTGGAACCTTTCCAGCCATTCCTTCCTTGGGAGAAATAGGCAGCGCACAAGAAAGCATAACCATCAACCATCCTTAGTAGTGTTTCCCGGTTCGCCAAGTGCTTGGGCCTAATTTACCTCATTGGCTACTTCCTTGCTCTGCAGACAAGCAGACGGGTTCAGAGCAGCCCCAGGTTTTCCCAGTGAGGACCAGAGCTCAGAAGCAAAGCCAGCATGTAGAGCAGTGTCGTGCATGGAGTACTTGCTCGATATTGGCCCACCAACATGGAATCCAGGCAAGAGGAAGGGGTTCTGCCCTGGATGGGGAGCCTGGGGGCCCAGGACAAGGCCTGTGCCCACCTGTCTCTCACCAGCTGGGCCTATTGCTCTGCCTGTAAAATGAGGTGATCAGATGAAAGGTCCCGTTCCCTGCTGTGCTCTCACAGTCCCTCCCCCTCTGAACACCCAGTGGGCGGGGCCAGAATTTGCCTATGGTCTGCCCTCCACTCCTAGAAGACAGAGATACTGCCTTTATGTGTCACCTTGTCTTCCCAAGCCCAGCCCCAAACCAAAGCAGAATAGGCTTCTGGAAATATTTATGGGAAGGAGGGGAGAAAGGAGGAAGGGAAGAAGGATGAGAGCAAAGAAGGGAGGGGGGAGGGAAGGAGGGAGGAGGGAGGGAGCTGAAGGTCTTTCAGGACTAATACTCTACGATTCCACAAAGCTAAATTCTAAGGCAATTCATACCACGCAAAATTCTAAGGCAAAACACCACGGGGGAAGCAAAGGGATGTGAAATGACATGTGAACCCCTTTTAGCCTAGGTACAGCTGACTTCCCAAAGCAGAGGCCCTGTGGGTCCGTGCTTGTGAAGGCCACCAGGCTGAGTGCTGTGGGAAGTCCCGCCTTTACGGTAGAACCTCAGTGATGCTGGTGTTAGAGACCATGGCTCACTTCCATCGCTAAGCTCACCAGTCACATGTCAGCGTTTTCCAGTCTGGAGCCTTACAGTTCCAATTCAGGAACATTATACAGCAGGATTGTGCAGTATTCAGGAACACACAGAGGGATGGATCTTATAAATAACTCCTGGTTAAAACAGAGCTGACGATAGGGAGACAGAAGAGGAAGCAAGTCGCTAAGCACTTATTGAGTTGATAACATTGGCTTGGAAACCTTAGTGCAAATGGCTGGTCTGGTTTATTTCCTTCTCATCAAAAGATCAAACGCAGGATTGAACTTGGAGGCACCAAGACTTATGTGTGTGCCTGCGGATGCGTTTGAAGGGTGTGGCTCTCCTTGGCTGACGGTGTCTCGGCGAAGATTGGAACACACAGGCCTTGCATCAGATCTCACAGTGCCGCTTAGTGGACTCGGTTGGTGGAACCTTGGTTGGTAATCCCTGGACCTCTCTGAGCCATTGTCCCCACAGGAAGGTCTGGCCGCTGGGTTGGCCTCTAAGCTCTGAGGTTCTCTACAACAATTCAGGGCTGAGGCCTGGATATAAGGCTCAGGAACCCAAAATCCTGAGTTAAATCTTAACCATGCTCACATGTCCTGTCTCCCTCTTTTCCTTTCCTCTGGGGCCTTCCTTTAGCTGCAAAGAGGCCATACAGTTTGTGCTCTCTTGGTTGCTAAAACTGAGTGGAAATGTGCTTGATTCACTTGCAATCCCCAGGGCCGTGACCTTGAGCTGTGGCCCAGCAGTGCGCTACCCATGCGCAGGTGGGGGGCGCTCGGCATGGAGCTGACTCCGCCTGGCCCCCAGCCCAGCCTCCCAGCCCACAGGACCCAAGCCCGAAGCCGAGCGTCCGAGGGCGTGCCAGCCTCAGCGCCAGGCCTTCGCCCTGCCCTGCGGGTGGGCGGGCGAGGAGGAGCGAGGTTCCGTGTGCCGGGCTGGCGGGCAGCCTGCGCCGCCCTCAGCAGCAGTTGCAGGTGCCCGTGTGCACGCGCAGGATTCCGCGGCTGTGCAGATGCAGGAAGTTGAAGATCTCGGAGGGCATGGCGTGGAAGCCCGGGCGGGGCTTGACGTTGTCATAGTAGTGGTGGGTGATGTAGAGGCCCGAGGGGTTCATGGGGAAGGCCCAGAAGCCGAACAGGTGCACCTCCTCGCACAGTTCCAGCGCCGCCGTGACCAGGATGAGGCCGGTGCTGATGCGCTTGGCGCGCACCCCGAGGCTAAGCCAGTAGCGCGACACGTTGACCAGGTACTGCGGGTGGAAGTAGTACACGGCCTGCGGCGACTCGAAGTCGTCCAGCACGTACTTGACGCGGATGGACACGTCGGTGTTGCGCGTGTTGTAGAATGCAGGCAGCAGCACGGACGCGTTCTCGTACACCTGCAGCACCCGGTAGAAGGGCCGCCGCCACTTCTCCAGCTTGTGGAACCTGGCGGGAGCGCAGGGTGAGACGGGGCCCCGGGACCCTCCGCTTGCCCCACGCCTGCACACTGGGGTCTTTTCAAAGGACGTAGGAGCCCCTCAAGGCCACCCCCGCTTCTTTCGGCTCAGTCACTTAGCAGATGAATGTCCACCTTCCTCCGGGACGGTTATATTTTTGTAAGTGAGTGCCGGAGAGGGCAATCTGGACCCAAAGGGTCAAATATCTCGTGTGTGGTTGCAGGGGAAGGGTAATACTTAACCCATACGGCTGAGGGTGCCCGGGGTGGGCTCAGAGGGGAAGGGGCGAGGGAGTGGAGGCTTTCCCTAGAGTCCTCAGGACTCACCTGTCCTGCCTTCCCCAAGGACTCAGCTGTCACTGCCTTCCCCCAGTGAAGAACACCAAACCAGCTGCCTGTCCTCTGAGCCCTTCCTCCCCTCGCTCGCCTTTCTCTTTACACTGAACAGCCCTCCCAGCTGGCTCACTGCGCACCTCTCTGAATGCTCCCTCACTCAGCTGACTCCTTGTAAATGTGCCCGGGCATCTGACCGGATTTAACAACTCCCCCTCCTCTTACCCTTCATCTGACCTGGAGGTGTGACTATGCCCCAGTTGGAGTTTTAACCCCATTAGCCCCTCCCCCAGGCCTCCCAGACGACCCCAGGAGGGGAGTCAGGAGAGGGGGGTTGAGGTCTTTGCATGAGGCTTCTCCCCACTGCCAGGCGGACACACTGTGTAGGGAGCTGCCTGCCCCCGTCACACACTGGAAAGCTCTCTGGCCCATCTCTAGGGAAAGAGACCAGTGCTGTCCAAAAGAAATATAATGCAGGCCACAAATGTAATTTTAAATGTTCTAGGAAGCACATTTAGAGAAGTAGAAAGAAGTAGGTGAAATTAATTTTTACAATAGATTTTATTTAACCTGATATACCCCGAATACTATCATTTTAATATGTAATCAATATAAAAATGTAATAAGGCACGGCCCATCCTCTTTTTCATATTAAGCTTTTTAAATCAAGTGTGTGTTTTGCACTTACAGATGGCACATCTCAATCTGGATAGAGCCCAGTGGCCACACGTGATGAATGGCTATCATATTGGACAGCACAAGTTTAGAAAGAGGGCCACTGACCTCTCTGTGATGATGCTGGGGTTCACCGTGACCACATCTGTCTTCACCCCTACATCCATGGTGTACTTCTCCGAGATGGGGGGTAGGTTGCACCTGCAGAAGAGATGAGGCAGCCCGACTGCATGTGGTATGTCATTCTAGATGGAGACGGGGAGCTGGGGTGTGGCGAAGAAAGGGCTGGTGATCACGTGGGCAGAGGGACACAGAGGAAACCAGCTGGGTGGAATCTTCGTGCCTGGGCATGGAAGGGCAAGTTCAACCCCTTCCCTCACCAACCCTGGGTGACCCAATGGCTGTAGATCCACGACCCATGAGATCCCACTGCAGCCTCAACCTAAGTCTCTTTGCTTTAAACTCTCATTTTGAACCTATCTTCTTCACCCAGGCTAAAGAGGTAAGTGAGGGTCCCCAAAGAGATAAGAAGGGCTTCTACATAAGGAAGAAGAAATACAAGGACAAGTGTCTAGCTTAGGTAAGGCCAGGGTGAAGCTCATATTGGTGTCAGCCACAAGACTACCCTGGTTCCAAGCGGTGCTTCCAGAAGAGTGGAGCCCAGCCAGAGAGGTGGCTGCCCAGACGACCTCACCAACAGATCTGCATGACCCCTGGGAGTCCTCAGTGTCTTCACATCTATTATGCCATTTGCTCCCATTCTGCAGATGTGGAGACTGAGGACCTGAGAGATTCAACCCCTTGCAAGGGACAGAGTTAAAGGGGGAAGGGACAACCCAGAGCATGAGGTCTGCAGGGGTGGGGAGTGGGGATTGATCACGTAAATGGCAGCATTAGCAGGCTGGGGAACCAGAAAGGGGACAGGCACGGAGGGGGAGGGCCGTGGCAGGTGCAGACCCGGGGCAATTCTTACCGGAAGACAAAGTCAGCGCTGTTGATCTCCCTCCCGCAGCGGCTGTTCTTTAGGATGCCCCCGTTGCCCACCACGGCACATTTCTTAAATTGGGACCGGTAGTAGGGCATGTCCTGGGGAGACAGGGGCACAGCTGTCAGAGGCGATGCCCCCCCTGCCTTCATCTGGTGCTCTCACCTCTGCGCCCACGTCCACCTCCACTCCTCGTAGCCTCACAAGACAGCCTTGTAGTAAATGTGGGAGAAAAGTGGTTATTCCACTTTGCAGGTGAAAAGAAAGGTCAAAAGCTTCGTTCTCAGTTCCACGGGCAATTAGGAATGAGCTAGAACTGGAAGCCAGATCTCCACAGCCTTTTTCAATAAGGCCTGGGATGCCTCCGGTTTCCAGAAAGATGAGAGTACAAGTTATGGCTAACCCTGCTTGCCTTTGGTTTTCCCAGTGGAAGCTCAGCTTCTTTTACTTCTAATCCACATATTTTAATGGTTAATACAGACCTTCTGCGAGATGACAGCAGCAGAGATGTGGCAGAGCCACCAGGGACCAGGGCCCTAAACCTAGCCCTCACCCCTTTCAGCTTAGGGTAAGGTACAGACCCTCCCTCTGCTCTGTGGGGAGGGCACAGGCCTGGGATAGAAAGGTCATATAGACTGGGACAGATGCCAGGACTTGGTAGCAGCTGAGACAACTGACGGGGGTGGGCAAGCAAGGCCACACAAGGGGAGCAGTGAGAGGCAGGGACACTGGGATCTCTGTCAAGAAAAAGCGTTGAGCACAGAGAGCTCAGGACTCACTCCAGTAATGATGACAGCCACGGGGGCACTGGGAGGGAGCATCCCCCAGCGCTCCAACCCGGTCATGCCTCGGCTGGTGGTGTTACCTTGGTCTGGGCACTGGCTGCCCACAGAGACTCCCTGGGCATGCTTTCCAGGGGACCACAGGCAAGTAGGCGGGAAAAAGCAAATACTGGCCTGATTAGGAGACCTGGTTCTAGGCCACGTCCCCATTCTAGGCCTCGTGGTGGGACCAGGCAGGCTCAGGGCACGAGTGTAGACCTGGAGTCCAGGGTAGGGTGACCAACCATCCCAGCTGGCCCAGGACTAGGGCACTTTGCTTGGGATGCAGGACTTATATTTGGTCAAACCAGGATTGGGCACCCTAGTCAACGGACCCAGTTCAATCCGGGTTTTGCCCCACAATGAGGTGAGGAAACCACGGACATGTGTTTTGAGCCCTCGGTGACTTGGTTTTGTAAATTTTGTAAAGTTTATTACAAATTAAACTTTGTAGTTTGTAAAATAAGAATAGTAACGTGTATTTCCTGTGACTCTACATTTGAGATGATGTAAAGCAGAGCTTCTCAACTTGGCACTACTGATACTTTGGAGCAGCTCGTTCCTTGTGGCGGGGCTGGCTGTGCAGTGTAGAATGTGTAGCGGCATCTCTGGCCTCTTCCCACTAGATGCCAGGAGCACACCCCCCCCCATCATGACAAGCAAAAGCATCTCCAGACATTGCCAAGTGTCTCCACCTCCCTGCCCCCCACGTTGAGAACCACTGGAGTAGATGAAAAGCTTACCCACTGCAGGGCTTGGCACAGAGGTGTCTCTGCAAGGGGACCAGGTGGTTATTACGGGATGGCCCTGAAGTTACCCTCCATCTCTGTCACCCAGAGGCTGCCAGGCAGCTTTCCTCCTATCTCACACCAGCTGGCCAGCCCTGCGTGACAGTGGCCTTGGTCAGCACCTGGGGCTTACGTTGGAACCAACTTCCAGACAAGTGTCACGGAAAATCCCAGTACAATGGGATCATCAGCAATTAGGCTAAATCCAAAGGAGATGCTGCACCTGTCTGTGGGAGACTGTCCTTCTTCATGGCACATTTTCCCCGGAGGGACAGGCTCCGGGAACCGGGACGGGGAAAACAAGGGCGTCTCATGGCCAGTGCGGGGAACTGCACTGTTTGACTTTGACCAGAGAAAGAATAAAAACAAAGTCCTTTTTGGAGAGATCATCAAGGGCTTTTTATGTTCTATGTCAGTGTTTCTCACACTTCTGTAAATCGAAAACTACCTGGGTACTTTCTGAAAATACACATTCTTAGCTCCATCCCAGAACCACAGAATCAGAAGCTTCAGGGTCAGGGTAGGAGCCCAAGAAGCTGCCTATTTTTCAACCCCCCCAAAAAAACTCACCTTAGGGAAGTTTGGGAAATACTTCTACATCACATGCTCTAATTCGGGGGTGGTAAATTACGGCCTGTGGGCCACATCTGACCCACCACCTATTTCTGTACAGCCAGCAAGCTAAGAATAGATTTTATATTTTTTCAAGGGTGGGAAAAAAGAATACTTTGTGATGTGTAAAACATATAAAATTCAAATTTCAATGTCTAATGGGAACTAAAGCGTTATTGGGACCCAGCCACACTCTGTTGCTTACTCGTGTCTGTGGCTGCTTCATGCTAGAACGATAAAGGTGAGTAGCTGTGACAGAGACCATATGGCCTGCGCGTTTGGCAACCCCTGTTCCATTTCCCTGGGCCTCAGTGGCCCATCCCCACGGCCCTCCTTGCATCCATATGTCATACCCGAGCTGTGTGTCACCCACTGGCATTACCTGCAAGTTCACCTGCTGTCACCAGTCTCACGTTCCAGGCCTTGAAAGACCCACCTCGTAAAGACGACTCACACCCCATCGTCCTCCAGCGCTGCTGTGGGAGGGTATGTTTGACACCCGTCCACCTCCAGCTCCTCCCCATTGCTCCCCTCCACCCCCCCAGGCCCAGTCATACCAGTGCACTCTGGTGCTCGTAGCAAGAAGCAATTATACTCCAATAAAGATATTTTTTTAAATAAATAAATAAATAAAAAGGAATGCAGGGAACCCCTGGGCTTTGCTTCATTAGCACTCCCCGGAGCAGGGCAGCCCAGCCCCGCACATTTCATCCAGCAAGAACTGAACCCACCCCACCCCCTAGTTTGCTAGAACGCCAGCAGTTCTACAAACTGGACCCACTAAACCCTGCCCTGGGCCGGCACTCTCCAGGGGGTGCCTATAAACACCTTGCATGGAACCTTCCTCTTCAGGTGGTAACCATCCTCATCCGCTGAACATACAGGCACCAGGGTCCCTTCTCCAAGGGTCTGGTGCCACGACTAGGCCAGAAGCGCCTGCCTGCGCCTGGGTTCTGTGACCTGAGCACTTTGCTCACGTGGGTCACTCATTCTGTGGTCCCCCTGGCCAAGGAGCCTCGTGCTGGCCCTGAATGAACAGCCTCCCTCCAGGCTTCTCATAGGTGAAGGAAAAAATAATAGTAAACGTCTCTCTTGTTTAAGTCTCTGATATTTTAGATTTTCTGTTCTAAGTAGCCAAACCTATTCCTAGTCCAAACCCCGGTGTTACAGACAGTGAGAGTGGAGCCTTGGAAGACAAAAAGGACTGCCCAAGGTCAGCCAATAAGAGATCAACCTTTCAGCGCTTTGCTTTGTATGGTTTGCGCTTTCCTGTGCACACAACCTTTGCGTGTACATTTTTTAAAATTATTAATTAATTTATTATTTATTTTTGGCCGTGTTGGGTCTTTGTTGCTGCGCACAGGCTTTGTCTAGTTGCAGGAAGCAGGGGCTACTCTTGGTTGTGGTGTGCGGGCTTCTCGTTGCAGTGGCTTCTCTTGTTGTGGAGCACGGGCTCTAGGCGAGCGGGCTCGGTAGTTGTGGCTCCAGGGCTCTAGAGCACAGGCTCAGTAGCTGCGGCACACGGGCTTAGTTGCTCCGCGGCATGTGGGATCTTCCCGGACCAGGGCTTGAACCCGTGTTCCCTGCATCGGCAGGTGGATTCTTAAGCTCTGCGCCACCAGGGAAGTCCCTGCATGTACTTTTTTGCTCTTGTGCCTCCTTCGGGATGGGGACAAATGCTTAATCCTGCTCCCAGATAGCTTTGGGATGTTCTCTGCAAGCAAGGGAATAACCAAGACTTCACAACCACTTTCTTGCCAACAGTCATTCAAATAACAGCCAGTTGGCATTCTTTGTGCTCCGACAGAACCCCCAGGAACCCCGGAGGACGGTCTACTGAGCCTAAGAGAATGGCAAGCCAGGACCAGGACAGCTGGGTGCAGGGCACAGCTGAGTGATGCCACGCCACACGGGCATGGCCACAGAGGGCCCTACTGGGTCAGCTCCATTGTCCCACCTGGACCGCCCTGCCCAAAGCAGCACCTTGGGAAACATGTGGAAGATCTCCCGGTTGATGTGGTAGATGCCGCTGGTGTCCACCTCATACTTGAGTTTCGTCCCCAGGGGCGTGTTCTTCTGGGTGGTGAAGAGGAAAGAGGGGGCATTGCAGCACCTGGACAGAGTGGACCTGCCGGGCAGGAGATAGAAGGAGAGAGACCAGTGACACAGGGCAGGGCAGAGCCTCTCAGAGAACTGAGGGGTCATGGAACTGAGGTCCCTTGGGGAGGCCAGGGAGCGCCATACTTTCCCACCCACCCCTGCCCCTGCCCCCGCACCTCTGCTTCAGTATTCCTCCCAATGCCCAAGCCTTTCAGGGTCCAGCCTGGTCTCCCTCTGTGAGCTCCCAGCTGCCCTGTCCCCACTGGCCGCATTGGCCTCTAAAGGCCCAGAGCACAGACTGGGCACCGCTTGCCTCATCATCTGTCAACTCCCTCTCCGCCTGAATGAAAGCGCCTGCGTGGCAGGGACCCTGCCTCTCTGGATCCTGCACAATGGCAGACACGTGGGGGTCAGCTACCAAAGTCCTGCCAACTGCGGGCTGAAGCATTCCCCACATGAGATTTCACAAGAGCCGCTAAGCCTTCTACTACTTCTCAGAAATGCTTCCTTATCAGCTCTAAAGGAAAACACAGGCATGAGAGCTCTTCCTTGGTTTTTGGCCCCCATATCTGACTCCAGACAAGGCTAACCCTGTCTGATAGGGTCAAAAAGCAAGACATACACAGTCAACAGAAATGTGCCATTTCAGTGATTTACAAACTGTCTTAGGAATAGGGGAGGGTCAGAAATTGGGATGGTGGGTTGATACTAGATGACTGCCTGCAGAAAGTGGAACCTGGCTTCCAGAAGTTTTAAGGAGTTCATTATTTAAAAAAAAAAAATCGCTGTGGTTTTCACTGACAAAAACACTCAGACATGAGCTACAGAAAGGTTAGAGCTCAGACGATGCAAGCAGGCTTAAAAAAACAGCCTTCAAGGGAGAGTGGGGCTGTGAGGCAGGCTTGGGAGCTAGTCAGGCCAGAGAATCCCGATTTCCTCTTCTCTGCGGCTAGTGTTCTGCCCGGCAATGTATTCTCCCAGGGTGCCTGCAAGGCTTGGTGATGGGGTCAGATCCTAGGTACACGCTGCTCCCCTATCCTGGGGACCCAAAGCCCCACCCTGGCTGCAGAGGGGCTGGATTTGACAAAGGATGCAAAATGCCACCCTCTCACAGGGGGCTGTGAGCCCACGAGGACCCACTTTCTCCACAAACAGCAGCAGGGGGCCAGTACACGCTGGCCTTCGTCCCCCAACACTGGCTCTGGGCACAGTTACATCCAGCCTCTGGGCAGCCCTGGGAGGAACGGAACGCCATCCCCATGGAGTCTGGATGATGACCACTAACTAAAGTTGAGGACGAGCTTTCTGGAAAACCCACACCGAAGATGTGGCATGGAAACTTGAGCCGCCAACCTGGTGTCAGGAGGCCGGGCTTCTAGTTTCTGCTCTGCCCCCACCAGCTGTGGGGCTTCGGGCAGGTCTCTTCCCCTCTCTGAGCCTCCGTTTTCTCAACTGTAGAATGCAGGGCTGGCTCTTCTGACCCTCTGTAATCCTGTGACTCCAGATTGCCAAAGCCAGGAAGGCTGCACCCATTGTTTTTTGTGACTTTATCTCTTGCAGGGACTTCACTGGGGAGCTCAGTTCGCTGCTGGCCATAGAGAGCGGTCTCTGCTGGGGAGGGTTGGGTTTTAAAATGTGACTGAGGCTTCCCAGGGGCAAGGCCAGAGGCCTGGCCAGGCAGGAGCCATAGGTCAGCATTACAAACAAGCATCTGGCTGGTCCAGAAACTCCATTTTGTCAGCCCACTGGCGAGTACCCAAGTGAGGGAGACTGACTCAAACTAGCCAAGCTCACGAGTGACTGATGTATTAACCAGAATGCCAGAGTGCCCATTTGTAAGCAGCAGGGCGGGGGAGGGCCTCTGTTACAGGATTCCTTTCCTGTCACTGGAATGCTCATGCCTGTGTTCTAGCACACTCCCGCATTCCACGCCACTTCACTGCACCAGGTGCTTGCACCTAAATTAAGAATCTTATCATCATTCAACGAGCTTGTAATGAGAGCAAAGGGGGACGACCCACTGGCCTTGAAGCTTTTCCCATTCAGAGCATAGCAAGACTGGATGTCCCTTCTCTTTCCCCCACCACCAGAAAGGTCTCAGCTCCCCCAGAGCCTCTTCCCGGATCGTGCTGGCTGATCCCTGCCAAAGGCTCCCCCGCGGATCCTGGTTTTTCTCTTGCCACACCATTTTCTCGTTGCTACATTACTTCCTTAGGTATGTGAGTCCCACTGGCGAGGCTTCTGTCCAGCTCTCAGCCTGGACAACATCCTTTGGCATCTCACTGACCTCGTCCACGCTGAGTTCGATTTCAGTGTGCCCTCAGTGTGCTTGGGCCTCCCCGTCATGCACCACCCTCAGTATCGCTTCGCTCTAAGGGCGGAATTGGGGCTGCGTTTACAGCACAGACCTTGGACCCGTTGCCCACATTCTAGTCTATGGTACGTGGGTCTCTGCAAACTACTGCCGGGCCTTAGCTGGGTTTCTGCAGAGTCTCCTAGAGGCATCCGGTTGGGGGCTGCTGGCACCTGCAGCACGTTCCCAAAACGTGCCACTTAAAACTGCCTCTCAACTTGGCCCAGAATTGCAACAAACTGGAACAAATGACTTATACAGAAAATACAAAATACTTAGCGTTATTTGCTTTTCACAGCTTCCCGTGTAGGATTCCTTCATGCAGATGGCTCTTCAGCACATTCAAACTACAGCCTGAGTTGCTAAAATCCGATTTATACACACATTCCCAGGATTCTGTCAATTCCATTCAATAAGGTCTACCCTGCACTAAAAACATACCATTAACTCCTAGAATTTTAGAGTGGAGAGGCCCCTATAGCTCACCACTAATCACAGAGACTGTCTGGACATCTGCTAGGCTCTCAAAGACAGGAGAACATTAAGATACAGCTCTTGCCTCCTGGGAGCTTATAACCTGTCAGTTTCGGTTAGAGAGCAGTTAGGGAATAAGCTACAGCAGGGCTCAAATGGCTGGTCTAGGCTGTAGAAGCCCAAGTGCTCTGAGAAGGAGAGGACTGCTAAGTTAGAGCAGCTGCCCGAGGAGCGGGGTGGGGAACGGGGTGAGGCCTGGAAGATGCTTCATGTAGCTGAACGCACGGGCCTCCTGGAGACCTCAAGCACTTCACCTCACAGTCAGGGGCTGTACTGGAGACAATAGCACTGACCACACAGGGCTGCTGCTAGGACTAAGGGCGGGGACATGGTGGACAACACTCAGCAAGATGCCAGCCTCAGCCTGTGTGCTGAGTCAGAACCTCCCCACTCCCAGATTCCAAAGCCCAATCAGAGCCAGCTCTGGGGAAGATGTCCCTGGGGGCTGGCCTTGCAGGACGGGGGAGCTCTGAAGAGGTGCCTGGGAGGACCATATGAACAGAAGGGCTGGGGAGCACAGATGAGTCATAGATACTTGAACTGGTTGGCTTCAGAGATGTTCATCGCCCATTTGCACATCTGGAGGCTCTTCCACCTGTCGAACAGCTCCAACTGCTTCACCCTTGGGAGTGGAGGACAGAGAGTGCATGAAAGGGCCAGGCTGAACAATATCATCATCCCCAAACATGCTCCCTTCCTCTTCCCCCTTATGCCAAATCCTGGACTGGTCCTTTGTATTAACTGTATTTTCTAATTTGCTATACTCTTGATTCTCTGACATCTGAGGACTTGTGAATTCCTAGAGATAGCAAACCACTCTCCTGCAAGCATGTCTTCCATACACACCTCAGCTAGTCCAGAGCCTACACCTTCAATCACCTCCTTTATGAACAGAGCCACTAGTCCCTGCCCTCATCAGCCCAGAGCTAAGGATCAGACAACCAGGGGCAGTCCTTATGCCCCAAAGCCCACTGAAATTATTCAAACTAGCCAATCGTGAACTTTTTTATCCTGCCTTGTCCATTCCTTTCCACGAAAACCACAATAAAGGGTCTCACCTCTGCTTTCCCCTCATCCCTTTACCTCCTGACCAACCCTGGTGCTTCCCCATGTGTCCCTGCATGGTGTGCCATGCCTTCTGTCTCTAGGAATCTGTGAGCATAAGAACGTCTTCCTTCACAATAGCCTTTTGCATGTCTGTGTGTCTTACTATATGTGATCAAAACAAATCCCGGAACATTTTAAAACACCTTCCTCACATGCCCACCCCCAAGGGCCTTCACAGTTCTCCCAGGAACATCTGTCTATAGAGGGTGTAAGACCACTTCCCTAAGGTCTGTAGATCACCCCACACTGTGCTCAGCACACAGTAGGGCTCATTGCAAAGGCACAATGCCCTTCACTTTCTCTTTTCTCAAGGGCAGATCACAATTTCCAGCGACAGAGAAGGAGAGGTGAGAAGCCTTTTGTCTGAACCACCATCTGCAAGGCTTTATGCCAGTTGGGTTTAGACATCTCAGCATTGTGACATCCCAAAGCACTCCCTGGAAAGGGAATGTCTAAATCATGTAGGATTCTTCCTTTGACTGAAGCCAGCAAAAAGAATTGGATCATGGAACCCTTTTCCCATTGAGCGGTGCCTCTGACTGGAGTTCTCAGGAATGCTGGGAGATGCTGGACAGACCATAAGTTCCTTAAAGGCAGAGCCATGACTTTTGTCTCCTAACCTCCCACATTCCCCATCCCACAGTTAGGCATTATACAGTTGTCCAGGGTTACCTGGCTGTGGCCCGGTTCAGATGCTGGCTTGTCTTGGACACTGATGCAAGGGGAGCCTTTAAAGGTCATTCCGGTTTGGTCATGAATGGGAAAGTGACAAGCCCCCAGGAGCTGAGTGTTATCAAAAAACTACCATTAATTGTGGTTCTTACTTTGAGGTCCACCAAAGGTCTTAAGGAAACCTATGAACCCTCTGAATTATAGGCGAAATCCCCTGTCTGTCCACCCATGTGCACATCTTAGGGAAAATCTGAAGCTTTCATCAGCTTCCAAAAAAGGTGCATGATTTCAAAAAACGGCAAATACTTAACTGTAAAGTAAAAAAACAGGTTCATTCTGCAGAGCTGTGTCCCCCTGTGTTTAACTGGAGGGGGAAACAGTTGTTCCCAGACTAGGCAAGCCTCACCTACAGAGAGAGTATATGACTGGTGCAGGGAGGGATGATTGCAGGAAAAGTCATACAGGATGGTGACTAAGTACATAGATTTTGGAACCAGAAGGGGAGTTGGGCCTCAGACCCAGTTTAGGCACTTCCTAACTATGGGACCTCAGGCAGGCTATGTGACTGCTCTGAGCCTCAGTTTTCTCGCCTAGAAAATGGTCATAACACTAGATTATTGCTCACCCGCCCAGATTTGTTAAGACTACTAACTAAGACGATGCAATAAATGACTAAGAATGGTGTCTGGCACGTGGAAAGTGCCCTACAGGTGTAAGTTATTATTACTGTTAAACTAAGCTGTCTTGACAATGCTGACTCACAGCCCCCTGTACTTTCCCCTTCTGTAAAACCCATAACCTGCCATTACCTATGCCTGATACTTCCCACTAAATAGTAAATACCCTGGGGCAGGGGATCATGCCTGACTGTGACTCCAGTGCTAAGGCACATAGCAGATGAGTGGTAAATATTTGTTGAGTATATCAATAATTAATGAATGAATCAATAAGTCTGAGTTCAAATAAATTCTATAACTATTTATTGAATTCCTCGTTATGGCAGGAACTGGAGATACTGTGGTGAACAAAAAAACTCCCTGCCCACATAGACCTCACAAATGGGAAGCGAATATACAGGGATACGACACCGAAAGCACAAGCAATGAAAACAAGTGGACTCCATCAAACTAAAAACCTTCTGCACAGCACAGGAAATAATCAGCAGAGTAAAAAGACAACCCTACCAAACAGGAGAAAATATTTGCAAACCATGTATCTGATAAGGGGTTAACATCCAAAATACATAGGAACTCCTACAATGCAATAGCAAAAACACAAATAACCTGATTTTAAAATGGGCAAAAGACTTGAAAAGACATTTCTACAAAGACAACATACAAATGGTCAACGGGTACATGAAAAGGTGCTCAACACCACTGATCATCAGGGAAATGCAAATCAAAACCACAATGAGATACTACATCATACCTGTTAGAATGGCTATTATCAAAGAAACAAAAGATGACAAGTATTGGCAAGGATATAGAGAAAAGGGAACCCTCATACACTGTTGGTGGGAGTGTAGAATGGTGTGGCTGCGATGGAACACAGTATGGAGATTCCTCAAAAAATTAAACATAGAACTATCATATGGTCCAGCAAGCCCACTTCTGGAATTGAAATCGGAATCTTGAAGAAATACTTGCACCCCCATGTGCACTGCAGCATTATTCACAATAACCAGGATATGGAAACAGCCTACGTGTTCACTGATGAATGAACGGATAAAGAAAATGTATTATATACATACAATGAAATATTATGCAGCCTTAAAAAAAATGGAAATCTTTCCATATGTGACAACTTGGATGAATCTGGAGGACATTATCCTAAGTGAAATAAGCTAGTCACCGAAGGACAAATACTGCATGATTCTACTCGTATGAGGTATCTAAAATAGTCAGTCTTATAGAAACAGAGTAGAATGATAGATACCAGGGGTTCGGGGAAGGAGAAATGAAGAGTTGCTATAAAGTTTCAGTTATGTAAGACCAATAAGTTCTAGAGATTTGCTGTAAAACTTAATGCCTACAGTTGACAATACTGTATTGGACACTTACAAATTTAAGAGGGTAGATCTCATGTTAAGTATTCTTACCACAATCAGAAAAAAAACAGACCCAGATATTTAATGTCATGTTAGGGAGTGGTGAGTGCTACAAAGAAAAATGAAGCAAGGGACTTCCCCGGTGGTCCAATGGTTAGGACTCCATGCTTTCATTACCGAGGGCCCGGGTTCAATCCCTCGTTGGGGAACTAAGATCCCACAAGCCGCTCGGTGCAGCCCAGAAAACAAACAAAAAACCAAATTTAAAAAAAAAAAAAACCAAATTAATCCATTTAAAAAAAAAAAGAAAAATGAAGCAAGAGGCTCTAAGGAGGGAATACAGCCAATATTTTACAATAACTATAAATGGAGTATAACCTTTAAAAACTGTGTATCACTATATTGTACACCTGTAACTTATATAATATAGTACACCAGCTATACTTCAATTTAGAAAAAAAGAAATAATAAAAAAAAGAAAAATGAATCAGGGGTTGAAAAGTGACTATTTCAGATGGGTTGATCAGGGAAGCCTTCCCTGAAGAGGGGAATCTTGCACAAAGAACTGAAATGATGCATGAGTGAGCCACACAAACATCTGGGGAAAGAGTATTACAGGCAGAGAAGAGTGAGTGCAAAGGCCCTGGGGCAGGAACCTGCCTGGCAGCTTTAAAGAGCTGGAAGGAGTCCCTCCTCTCATCCTGATGCCTTCCTTCCAGCTTTCCCAAACCTCCCACAGCAGCTCTTGCTTATTTAGCTCATGTGACATTGGAGGAGAGGTGCCATTACACAGCGGCAACCTTGCTTACCCACTGCTGCCCTCCTTCACCCCCTGCAACCCACAGGCCCCTAGGGCAGCACCCTGAACAGCCAATGCCTCTAATGCCTCCAGAAACACAACCTTGGCAACACTGAAGGCCAGGGTCCCAAGTTCAACTGTTACCAGTGTCCAGACCCCATTCTCTGTGCCTCCAATGTCCTTGTCACACACTGGATCAAGGTCAGGGCCTGGATATCCAGCCTGGAATCCTGGTTCCATCTGTAACTGGCAATATGACCTCAGACAAGTCATTTAATCTCTCTGAGACTCAGCTGCTTTATGTGTAAGACAGATATAACCTCTGCTCTGCTGATCTCAAAGGTTGTCAGAAAGATCAAACGAGGCAATATGTATTAAAAAATTCTATAAGTTGCTTTACAAATGCACAGATCACCTTTACTCTAAGATGAAGGGTTGAGCCAGCCACTTGCCTCCTTTCACCCAAGACATGACTAATATTCCAGAAGAGGGATAAAAAAGACTAGATTGCTCTGAGAACAATCTAAAAAGAAAGAGCTCTTGGGGAAAAATGAAAATTCATTAGAAAAGTTGGAAGGTAAAGTCAAGGAATTTCTCAGAAAATAGAAGCAAAGGGCAAAGAGATAGAAAAGATGAGATTAAAAGATATTCGAGGAGCAATCCAGAAGAATACCACTCTTAGAGGTACCCGAAAGACGAAGTGGAGCAAATTGGAGAGGAGGAAATATGAAGAAATCCAAGAGAAAGTTCAAGGGTTTGGAGTGAGCTCCAGATTAAGAGGTCTCCATGAGCGTGTATCCTGAGGTCCACCATCGGGCTATTCCAGAACTGTCATGATCTGTAAAGACTCCGGACAGAAGAAAACAGGTCACCTCCAAAGGAACAACTAGTACCGTGCTCATACAGCCCCGGATACCAGAAGATGATGGAGAAGGTCTTCAGCGTTCTGTGGGTGAATGATTTTCACCTAAAATATCAACCCCACCAAACCAAAAATTAAGAGAAGAATTAGGTCATGGAGACACAGAAGGACTCAAACCCTTACCTTCCACCCACTATTTGGGGGGAATTTACTTGAAGATGGGTGGAAGCAAAATGAAGGAGTAAACCAAGAAAGAAGCAGCTCCAGGTGAATCTAACCTACGGAGGCAGAGAAGGGAAGTGACAACAGTGTGTGACCCACCAAGAGAGCAGCCTGTCCAGGATGGAGAAAGAGGATGAGGGGAAACCCTGGGGGAATGCCTGGTCGATGGACAGGCAGGAAAAAAAAAGGGGGGGGGGCATGATAGAGACAAAGTGTTCAAAGGGAAAAGATGACTAGAAGCTCGAGAAAAAAAGGGGAAAAAATGAATAGGAAAAGAGATGAGAATCACTGTTTTCTGATCTTCAAATTTTAGAGTCTGCCCATAGCAGGCCCCAAAGAGGCTTGCTATGGTTACAAATAGAATGTAAATGTTATCAGCCTTGACATTCTAAAGGTAAACTCACGGATGACTGAAGCCAGAGGCTGGAATTAAAAAGTTGGGGTAATTTTAATAGCCTCATCTTACAAAGTACAGGATCAAGAGATACTGCCAACATTTGGTAGAACAAAAAATAGGTTACTTAGGCGATTTATAGATAGAAGAACTAAAAATAGCAGTACCCCTCAACTGGGAAAAGTGGGGGGAATGGTTTGGGCTGGGTAAGGGAGCTGAATCCTCACCCACCACACCAGGACGTCAGTGAATGCTAAACACGGCATACACGGCACGCATAGGACTGAGAGGTACAAGGTAATTCCCAGAAGAAACAGCTGAGTAGCAGGCCTGGGGGAGAGGCTGTGGGGAAGGGGACCTTTGCTTTTTATTATTATAAACTTTTGTATTCTACCTGATTTTTCTAGTCGTGTGCAGGAGACGCTCACCTTCATCTCGTTCTCCCTCATCGTTCTCCCCCCTTTTCCGCCGTGGCCTCTTCTGTTCCCACCTAGGTTTCGTCCACTTTCTCACTCATTTAACAGACACATCCTGAGCCTGGGTAGGGTCAGGCAAACAAGACTCAGAAAAGTGTGGGCACAAAGGGACATCCAGGCCTGAAAGCTCTGCCCAGCCAGCCCTGCTCCCAGCCTCTCTCCTGGTCTTACTACAGGGCTCTGTGCAGGGTTCCCCAGCCCGGAAAGATGGGGAAGCGGTGGCAGGAGACACCAAGGGTGAGGTCCCAGGCATGGCCCCCATCAGTGTGTGAGCACAGACAGCAACTGGCTTAAAAACAAAGAGGCCCCAGAATGACTAAAAGTCAGCATAAACAATTTTTACAAGTATTAGGGACAATGTGATTTCGTAACAAATCATCACAGAGTAAATCCTCATTGTATTGGATATTGTCTGGGAACGAGGCCTTCACCATATGGGAATTTTCCAGCTGACTGATTTTTACCATTGACTGGAGCAGTTTTGGATCGGAATCATTCCCAGATGAATCACACACCCCACTGTCTCCTCAGATGGAATGCCAGCTGACGTTCATATACCGGAAGGGCCTCTGGGCACATCCGTCCAGCCCCTTCCATTCACAGATGGAGATTTAACGTTTTCCGGATGACTCAGGGTCTCCACCGTGAGCACCACTCCTGGCTCTGGGCTGGAGCACAGTGACGCCCACAGGTGCCCAGGTATCATCAGAAAGAGTCGGATTAGAGACCAGCCTCTGGCTTCTCCGATTCCAGCCCTGGGGGAGCCCACTGACCTCAGCTTGAGGACTCAGGAAAGGTATCACTCAGGAAAGATATCGCTTGGTATCACTGCTCCCTGATGACCCAGCAGGCTCACATGCCCCATGAACAGCCCGGCCTCTCTCCTCTCAGACCCCCAGTACCACCAGCGACAAGACTCCAGGGCCAGGGGACCACATGGAGGGCAATTGACATGGAAGAGACAGATGCGGTAAAGCTCACAGGTCGCCAGCTGGGATGGCCGCTCAGCTCAGGAGAACAGAGAGGGTGCCCCAAAGGCAGAGAAAAGAAGTAGAGCCAAACACACAGAGGACCTTTTGTCACCAACACAAGTCCCTGACAAGGGACGAAGGTTGGCCACAGATCATGGGGGGAAATG
The DNA here is from genome assembly GCF_003031525.2 of Neophocaena asiaeorientalis asiaeorientalis. Taxonomy (NCBI): domain Eukaryota; kingdom Metazoa; phylum Chordata; class Mammalia; order Artiodactyla; family Phocoenidae; genus Neophocaena; species Neophocaena asiaeorientalis. Next base: position 2,648,384 of record NW_020185329.1, read on the forward strand.
AGGTTCCCATCACACCCCGCAATGTTCAAGACTTAGGCTTGAAACAAAGGGCCCGGTAACTTCTAATATGGTCCCTAAATGGAAGCTGTGATGAGGATTATTACTGGCTGAATTATATCTCCCTCAAAATTCATCTGTTGAGCCCTAAACCCCAATATCTCAGAATGTGACTCTATTTGGAGGTAAGGTCTTTAAGAGGTGGTTAAGCTAAAATGACATCACCAGGATGGGCCCTAATCCAATATGACTGATGTCTTTATAAGAAGAGGAAGTTAAGACACAGGTACGGAGGGAAGACCCTGGGAAGACAGAGAGAGAAGATGGCCATGTATCAGCCAGAGAGAGAGGCCTCGGGAGCAACTAAGCCTGCCGACACCTTGATCTCAGACCTCCAGCCTCCAGAGCTGTGAGAAGATAAAGTTCTGTTGTTTAAGCCCCCCAGTCTGTGGTACTTTGTTATGAGAGCCATAGCAAACCAAAACAAGGACTTATACTAATGCAGAGAAAATATATGGGTAGAGGATGGGATGTGACAGAAGGATGGCCCATTTACAGGGTCTCTCAGACTTCCTGTCTAGATCTTGAAGTAACCATGAAGAAACTGTCTGCATTTAAAAATTTTAAAGATTAATTCTTTACCCTTTGAAAACTCTAAGGTATGTTCTCAGTGAAGAGTGCTCCGGCTGTCCCCAGCGAGACATTTAAGGGGCCAAGATCTTTGAGTTCTGAGAAAAGATAAGGCCCTCTGCTTATACATTTGGCTCCTGCCTGCGGGCTGGACAGACGTCTTTGTCACTAAGTCACAGCTCCTCGGCAGAGCGTATCAAACACCAATCACATTATCCTCCCCCCGCCCCCACTTGTTTAAAATCTTTCCCATGGGTGCCCATGGACCTAAGAAAAGGACAAAATCTAAATCCCGGTCCACACTGCAAGGCTCCACAAGGTCTAGCCCTGCCTGCTCCTCCAGGGACATGGCTCCTGTTGCCCCTCAGGCCAGCTCTCAGAGCCTGGAACACAGTGGGCCCCTCCTGACACAGGCCTTGGCACAAACTGTCCCCTCCAGAATCCTGTTGGCCCAGTTAACTCCTAGCGCCCTCCATGGTGTGCTCCGCTCAGGGCTGGGTGGGATGGACAGAAGGTGAGCTGCCTCCTGCGGTCCCTCTAGAAGCTATACAGACCCTCGAACAGAACAAGGACCGTGAACAACACAGCTGATCCCAGCTGGACGTTTGGCCTTATCCCCGGAGCTTTCCCGCACTACTGAGCTGATGGAGTCTGTGAATGTCAGCCCAGAAAAGCTGCTGCTGGTTCCAAAATGGAAAGAAAGGGGAGGGAGGAGAGAGAGAGGGCACATTAACATTTACTGAGCACCTACTACGTGTGCTGCTGTAGATGTGCACTGTTGGGCTATCTATTTCACATATGTTACTTCAGCTAGTCTTTACTGCAACCCTCAAAAGTAGGTAATTGTGTCCCCATTTTTATAGGTAAGGAAAGACTCAAAGAGGTTAAGTAATTTGCATAAAAATGCAGAGCTTCTAAGGCCCAGAGTCAGCTTTGGATCCCAAGTCTGCCTGACCCCAAGCTCCAAGCTCTTTCAATGACCCACATGACCTGGAAATCATGTCAAGTGGCTAAAGGAGCAGTGGCTCCTGCCTGTGGGCCATGGATGGAAGTCCTGGGATCGTGTCAGGGCCCATGAGTCCACATAAGCACCCAGCACTGCCTGGCTCCAAATCAACTGTACTTCTCCCACATCAGATGTGCAGTTGTCCCTTGAACAGCGCAAGGCTTGTAGTCAGCCCTCCCTGACCACAGCTCCTTGGCATCCGCAGATCCCACCAACATCGGACCAAGCAGCACTGCAGCATTTGCTCTCAAAAAATGTCTGCATATAAGTGCACCTGCGCAGTTCAAACCCATGTTGCTCAAGGGTCAGTGATAACTGTTTTCAAATAAACATACATCCTGCCATGATTAACATGACACAAATTCCTCTCAATTCATGGCAGTGCTGTGAGGGAGGCACATACACACTAGTGAGTCCAGCATGTAATGCGTTTTCCCTCACACAGGTTGTAAAAGAGCCACAGGTGATACACTGTTGGTGGGGAGTGGGGAGCACAGTTTTCTTGCTATTTGTATTAAAAAAAAGGTAAAAGACATCCACCCATGGGTGCTGGTTTATGCAGACCCTCTGGAAGGATGCAGGAGGATACATGGGTGGCCTCTGAGGGGCAGACTGGAGGGGGATAGCTGTGGGAAGGGGACTTCTCACTGTATATCTTTTTGTACCACTTGAATGTTGTATCCTTTAAATAATTTTTAAAAATTTAATGAATAGCAAGAGGGCAATGCTTAAGCCACAAAGTACTGAATTTCAGATAAGATGCTCCGGTGCCCTCTTCGATTTCTATCCAAGAGGAGCCCAGTGATGATAACCATGGACGCTGGTAATTGAGCCGGGGACTGGAACGCCCAGTCACCGGAGGTAACCTTGCAAACTTGGCAATTTTCATAAAACACGAACAGTTGTCCCTGCATCGAGCCCTCCAGAGCTCTTTGAATGCCAGAGGCCCCGGGGAAGCACCCTAATTCTTTCTCTGTAGTGATGCACCAAGTTTCCAGTTTCCTTGGGCCAATCCCTCACCCCCCACCCCGCCCTGCCTTGCCTGTCCCCACATGCCCCACCCTGCACCCACCACCCACCCGGCCACACTCACATGGAAAGCACCTTCACTTCCAAGATCTCGTGCCTCAGCTCCAGGCATCTCGTGGAGTTATACTCAAAAGGGCCCTCGTAAAATTCAAAGTACCTGGGGACCAATAGGGACAGAGGTTACTACGCAGAGAAGCGGCCAGACTTTCAGGGACCTCTCGGGGCTCTTGTTTTCGGGAGGCGGGGGGCAGAGGGGTGGTATCTGGCCAAATTAATAGAGCAAACCAGCCCACCCCAGCAGACGACCTGAAGAGGGTCTGTTTCCAGGACTGCTGGCACCCTCTGGCCTGATCACTTGGTGGCTGATGACCCTCAGCACCCCCATCAACCTGGAAGTATAAGCATGAACCCATTTCAGTAAATCATGACATTTAGAAGCAGGTTTGGCTCCACGTGGTGGCTTCGAAGGAGAAAGAGGATGCTCTGGGCATGTTCTCATTTGCGTTCTTCCTCTGACCAGTCATTGATGGAGGCAGCCCTGGGAGCCGGGGCAGTGAGGCTACAGGTCTTCAGCTGGTCCTGCCCTTTCCTGCTCTTTTCTCCTTTCTCCTCCACTTGGGAGAAGTGTCACACAACGACAGTCACAAGCATAGCTGAAAAAACACAAGCTGCTTTTTCTACTATAAAAAGCATTTGTTTCCATTAGCTCACTGATGCCCATGCTCGCGCTGTGACTAGGTGAGACTCTTTCTTTCTCCCCATTTGGCAGCTGAGAAAACTGAGGCTAAACAGGTGGCACTCCAGGTGGTGCTGTCAGTGTAGAGGGGCCCGAGCCCACTCCCACACCAGCTGGCTCCAGGCATGTCAGAGTCACCTCGCAGTACTTTCTGCAGCTTCACGCAGAATAACAGTAGCAATTTCAGCCAATACTGCTGAGCCCTTGTCATGGGCCACGTTCAGGGCCCGGCACTCTACGTGGAAGCATTCACTTTTCTTTCTTTTTAATTGAAGTATAGTTGTTTACAGTATTATGTTAGTTTCAGGTATACGGCATGGTGATTCAGTATTTTGCAGATTATATTCCATTATAGGTTATTACAAGATAATAGATATAGGGCTTCCCTGGCGGCGCAGTGGTTGAGGGTCCGCCTGCCAATGCAGGGGGCGTGGGTTCGTGCCCTGGTCTGGGAGTATCCCACGTGCCGCGGAGCGGCTGGGCCCGTGAGCCATGGCCGCTGGGCCTGTGCGTCCGGGGCCTGTGCTCCGCGGCGGGAGAGGTCATGGCAGTGAGAGGCCCGCTTACACAAAAAATTAAAAAAAAAATTTTTTAAAAAGATAATGGGTATAATCCCCTGTGCTATACAGTATATCCTTCTTGTTTATCTATTTTACATACAGTAGTTTGTATCTGTTAATCTTATATTCCTAATTTATCCCTCCCCCCTTCCCTCTCCCCTTTGGTAACCACAAGTTTGTTTTCTAAGTCTGTGAGTCTGTTTCTGTTGTGCATGTACAATCATCTGTATTATTTTTTAGATTCCACATATAAGTGATACCATAGAGTATTTGACTTTCTCTGTCTGACTTATTTCATTAAGCATCATATTCCCTTTCAATCTTTATCACTAGCCCACCAGGAAAGTGGGTATCACAAGGAGGCTCTGGGAGTTAACTCACTTGCCAGAGTCGTGTGGGTGGCAGGTGGCAAAGCTGCGTTGTGAACCAGTGCATACACTCAAGACTGCTCTTGTCCACCCACTTACGAGGACAGCTGGTATCCCCTGGAAAGTGCCCTCTGGCCTCCCATAGCCGCACCTGAAGACTGCTGCTGGGCACTGCAAGCCACAACCAAGGATTTAAAACAAAGTCAGTCCTTGAGCATTTCCCACAAACCTCCCAAAATGTGGTAGCAGGTATTTCACATATATTCTCACTAACTTATGTAGACAAACTTATGTCTGTGCTGCTTTAGAAATATTGAGACATTTATCCAGTAAATTGGCTTCTTTTTAAAATATCGGTATTTTAAATAATTTAAAAATACAATTTAATATTTAACACTTTAAAACTATTATATTTGTAAATATTTGTTCTTTCATTTTAATGTGATTTAATAATTTTTAAAATATTATAATTATATATTTAAGAAATTTTAAATAATATTTTAGAATATTAAAATATTTTATACAACAAATTGGCTCCTATTTATACAAAATAAATCCTCTCCTTTCTCTCATGTCTTAAAAGAATTTAAGCAGATTTCATAAGAACTAGGCACTGAGGATCCCCAAAAGATCACACTCTCCTTTCTCTGTTTCCCTTGTGTTTTACAACTCCTTTCTCTGTCTTTCTCACCTGGCAAACTCATATTGATCCTTCAGTACCCAGCTCAAATGCCCCCACTTCTGGGAAGCCTTTCCTAATGCTCACTCTCAGGGTCCCTCTATACATTTGCCCCTAATTGGAGCAGATATCATTGTATCATAATAGTCTGTTTATATATCTATTTCCCCTTCCAAATGAGGAGTATCTCAAACACAGGGACTTTGTCTTTGGTATCTCTGCACCTTTTGTACTATAGAGACAAGAAAGCTAAAAACTACATTTCCCAGACTCCCTTGTAGCTAGGGTCCTTGAAGCAATTGAGGTTCAACAATCAGGAGCATGAGACTGAGTCAGAGCCATGTTCTAGAAGAATAACAAAGCTCAATGTATTGTTTTGCTGGTGCAGAATGTGGCAGAGGTGGCATGGCTCTTGGAAATTGTAGTGGTGGCAGCACCTTTGCGATTATATCAGAGGCAGCAGCTTCCACGGTGGCCCAATTTCACAATGCAGTCTGCAGAGACATTCCTGGAAGCTAGCCTAGAGTCTTTCTTCAGCTTTCCCAATGATTCTGTGCTATCTCTACCCTTAATAAATCCCTTTCTGCTTTAGCTAAAATGGATTCTGTTATCTGCAACTAAGAACAAGGTGTCAGCCTGGGGCTACAAAAAAGTCCATGACCTTGGCTCCAACTCATGTCATTTTTCCAGTCACATAACAGTAAGTGAGGTCTGGTGTCTTATCACAAAGATCATCATTTGCAACCAGAGCCAGTGACACAAAGCCCTTTGGAATCCACTGGGTCATCTGAAGCCATGATCTCAGGATGCTACTAAGAAAAGCTCCAGATTATAATGACGCAGGAGATTATTGAGAGGAGGCTTATCCTAGCATTCTCAGGGAGTTGGGACACTTGCAGACACATCTAGGATATGCCTCTAAACCAGCTGTGTGGCTTTGGGTAAATCACTTCCCCTCTCTGGGCCTCTTTTTTCTCCTCCTAAAAATAATCTGAAAGAGGTGGTATCTAAAGTCCCACCCAGCGCTTAAATACAATCCCCAAGTTTCCCTCAGTTTTTCCCACTTACTAACCAAGCCAGAACAATACTATGAATTAATGATCCACAAACAGGAGAAAGAAACCCTCAAAGGAAGTTAAAACCAAGCAGCACCTCCCTTTGATCAGCCAGCCCCTCCGCTGCCTTCACAAGGCCATCCTGGCCTTACCTCTGCCAGCCTCCACTCAGTCTTCCTTTTTCCTGAATCCCCAACATCACTCATGCACATCACTAGGCAGTTCAATGATTCCAAATGGTCTTGTGTGGTGTGTTTAGTGGCTATCAGGTGGAGAGGATTTCGGAATAAGGTTCACATCCTTCTGCCTCTCATTAGCCACCTTAGGCCCATCACTTTCCTGAGCCTTAGTTTCTTCATTTGCAAAATCAGCATTAAAAATGCAGTACACTTGTGACAGGGCTGAGAGGAGATACTGATGAGAATTTCAGAGAAAGCACTAGTACAGTACCTGGCACACAGGAAGTGCCCAAGGCATGTCCATTTCCCTTCTTTCCCTTTCTCCTGCCGTTAAAGGACCAGAGCTGCCAGTGGATGCCCAGGGAGTCAGAGACATGCTTACAGTCCCTCAGCTAGTTGATGGCAGAGCTGAGTCAGAGATGAATAACTCAGGAAGTTCTCCACCATCTGGACTGGCTGCCATCCTCCTTCTGCTGCTGTTAGTAAACCTCTCCCCTACCACCCTGAGGATAAAGCCCATGCTGAATTCTGCTTGGACGTGGGGATGTCCCTGATCACCCATCTCTGCTGCAGACTCCACAGATTAACTATGTGTTTCTGATGCTTTGACATCCGGGGCCTTGCTGGCCCTGGAGAGACTGCCTCTCCTAGAACGAGTCAATTCCTAGAGATGGTAAACAGCCCATGAGCACACCTATCATACACAAACCAAGCAATCCAGAGCTTATACTCCACCACCACCACCACCTCCTCCTCTCACACTTAGGGCCACTTATCCCTCTGCCCTGATCACCCCAAGGCCAGCTGCCAAACAGCTAGAGACAGCCCTCTGCCCCAGAGCCCACTGAAATTATTCACACTAGCCAATCTTAAGTCTGCATACCCTGTTGCATCCATTCCTTCCATATAGGCTTTGCCTATATGGCTCTTGCCCACTTTTCCCCTTCACTCCTCCTGCTTCTTGACCGACCCTGGTGCTTCCTGTGTGGTCCTACATGGCATGGTGTGCTTCCTGTTTCTAGAGATCTGTAAGTATAAAAACCTCTTCCTTCATGACAGTCATTTCCACGTCTGTGTGTCTTACCACACGTGATGATAACAAATCCCAGGTACTCCGAAAACACTCCATGTGGTACCTCAACCACGTCATCAAAATCACTCCAGGCCTGGGTCTAAAGCCTAGTTTTCCATCTGAAAAATGGAGCTAATAGCCCTTGCTTCTTTCTCCAGCATATCTGTGCTTTGCTTTGGGGAGGTTGTGCTGCTCCATCTCACTCTTTAAAGACGAATGACTTGAGGAAATAAGACTGCAAGAAGCATTGCCACACGGCTCACCCCTCGATTCTGCTTCTGACAGGAGGCCCAAGGACGGCATTCTGGAGGAAGCCATAGAAATCCCTTTTTGGTCTGGATACTGACCATGATGCAGACATCAAAAATGATGCTTCAGCTTTTGTGTGTAATGGGAAGATGCTCATGATAATGTTGAGTGAAAAAGGCAAGTTACAAAACTATGATCTCCAAAACGAATTATATATACATACGTGAACACATGGGAAAAGGGAAGGACTGCAACAAGATATTAATAGTACGTTTCTCCCATAATTCAAAAAGAGTCATGTACCACAATGTTCACTGTAGCTCTATTTATAATAGCCAGGACATGGATGCAACCCAAGTGTCTATCAACAGATGAATGGATAAAGAAGATGTGGCACATATATACAATGGAATATTACTCAGCCATAAAAGAAATGAAATTGAGTTATTTGTAGTGAGGTGGATGGACCTAGAGACTATCGTACAGAGTGAAGTAAGTCAGAAGGAGAAAAACAAATACCGTATGCTAACACATATATACGGAATCTAAAAAAAAAAAAAAAGGTTCTGAAGAACGTAGGGTCAGGACAGGAATAAAGACACAGATGTAGAGAATAGACTTGAGGACACAGGGAGGGGGAAGGGTAAGCTGGGACGAAGTGAGAGAGTGGCATGGACTAATATATACTACCAAATGTAAAATAGCTAGTGGGAAGCAGCCACATAGCACAGGGAGATCAGCTCAGTGCTTTGTGACCACCTAGAGGGGTGGGATAGGGAGGGAGGGAGGGAGACCCAAGAGGGAGGAGATATGGGGATATATGTGTATGTATAGCTGATTCACTTTGTTATAAGCAGAAACTAACACACCATTGTAAAGCAATTATACTCCAATAAAGATGTTTAAAAAAAAATAGTAGGTTTCTCTGAGTAATGGGATTATGAATGATTCAAAAAACACTTTTCTATATTTTTATAAGTTTTCTCTTACTACTGTAAACCACTAAAGAAAGGCCCCTTTAAATCATGGATCTCTCTCTAAGTATCTCCAGCTTTCCCTTGAGCTGCTATAAGACTGAGAGCAACAGTTTCTCCAACTTCCTCGACTCCATTAGCCTCTCAAGGTGAGTTAGTCGCTGTCTCTTCTTTCAATTCTGGAAAGACGATCTCTACCCACTCAAAGGGGAGGGGACGCTGGCACCACATTCGGGCACCTCACAGGTATAAATAGTCCCAGCCGCTCAGATCAGGAGCCCAGCTCATCTCAGATGCCACTTGGCTTCTGGCAGCCAAGTCCAATGCTGGTGCCACGCTGCATCCATCCTGCCCCCGTCTCTGTGCCCTCAGGAGTGTGGGGGGCATAGCTGGGCAGCGCTGCTGCCGGATCAGCAGGCGAGGGCCCCTACTAAGCGAGAAGACAAATGAAGACGTGACCGCAACGGTTCTGAATATTGGTTCCCCTCCTCCCACGCAGGCTTGGGCTCCCGCTTGGAAGGCTGAGGAGGCCTCGTTTCAGCATGCCCAGGATCCAGTGTGCAGAGTCTGGCTCTGTCATTCCTCCCAGCCCCTCCACATGAGCCTGCCCCACAGAGGGCTCCCCTGTTCACCTGATCCCACCTCCAGAGCTCCTTCAGGACCGTGGGACCTTCCTTAGGGGCCACAGTACTTTGAGACCCAGCAGCCACTGGCTGGTACAAGATGAAGCCCACGCATTCAGCTTTCTATCTAATACGCCGCTTCATCCCTGGATACTAATGCTGTTGAAGAAAACAGGAGCCCAGGGCAGTCCTTGTGTCATGCAAGAGCACACCTCTTGGACCTCCACCAGCCCCAGGAATAGGGAAGCTGCCCCAGCTCAGCAATCTGAACCCCTGGGCCCCTGTCAAGCCTGGTGCAGAGTCTCAGAGAACCACAGAGTGGTTTATTTATCCCACACTGGGTAGGAACAGTGTGGGTATGGCACCTCTGTGTGAATTAGGAAAAAGCACCTTTTTCTCCACATGCCAGGCACATGGCTTGTCAAATGAGAGTGAGCTGGATTGCAACTCCACTTGGCTAGATACTTTTGTGCAGTGCCCACCTGGCACAACTGTATGTGGTAGCCTGATACTAGATCCTTAACTTGGCCTCACTTAATCCTCCCAACAGCCCTAAAAGGCAGGCATTACTGCCCCGGTTTACACCAGAGACTCAGGCTACAAGAGGTAAAGTAACTTGCCCAGGGTCATTCAGCCAGTGGATGGAGGCACTAAAAAAGGAACCTCACACTTTCAAGAGCCCAGAACCCATGTCCTTAGTCACCTCAGTGCAGCCCGTCTCCCTGACTGCCATAAGCCACGGTCATTTGAGAGCTTCTCAGTAAGCAGCCCCCTCCCCTTCCCAAGGCCGACAGCCCTTCAGTGAGCTCAGTGCTATTTTAGAGCAGAACAGCTGCCATCTTGAGATACTATACTAACCGTGAGGGCAAACACACAGAAATCAAAGTCTAAAAATTACAGCCTGACACACAAAGGACTGGAGTGTCTTCTCAGCTAGGTGCAGGGAGAGGCAAGAAGGGCTTAGCTGTTAACAATCGCAGGTCACAGCTGCCAGGACACACTGACCCTCCTGGGTGGTGGAGGGACCTGACTCAGACCCCTGCGTGGACCAGGGCCCTCTCTGGACCAGTGTCTCTTCATTTGTCCACAGGAATCCCCAGAGCTATTTTGAGAAATCAGAACTGAAAGCTACATAGCCTGACGCTCTGAGCGCAACCCTTGATTGTATTGCGATTAATCTGCTTCCATCGTGAACCTCAGTGGAGCGTTATTCCTGGCACAGGTTAGGGGGAGGGTCAGGGGCAAAGCCTCATGCTGACACTCCTCCTCCCCAGCCAGCAGCTCTGCAGGGCCCCAGATCCAATATCTAGCACATTCCCTGCAAGAGTACATACATGGCAGCCTTATTTTCTGGGCCAGACCAGGGAGCCCTAAGAAGCTCCCCTTTGGGGCTTCCCTGGTGGCGCAGTGGTTGGGAGTCCGCCTGCCGATGTGGGGGACACGGGTTTGTACCCCGGTCCGGGAAGATCCCACATGCCGCGGAGTGGCTGGGCCCGTGAGCCATGGCCGCTGAGCCTGCGCGTCCGGAGCCTGTGCTCCGCAACGGGAGAGGCCACAACAGTGAGAGGCCCGCGTACCGCAAAAAAAAAAAAAAAAAGTGGGAAGGAGGAGAGGAAGGGATGAAAGACCCTAAAGATTGTCTTGCCTCTAGTGCTAATGACAATAGTCGAAGAAGATATGCATGTAATCACCTACTTAGATCAATATGGCCATTTTAGTCCAGTCTAAGAGCCAGGAGCTGAGGGCAGGAATAGGCGGTCTGAGAGGACTTGGCAAGGAGAAACGAGGGGACCCAACCCAACTCAACCTTGGATGTCTGTCCACAGCCCAGAAAGAAGAATCCCTCCATCGTGCATGGCCCACTAGTGATAGGACTCAGAGTCACACTGCATGGGGTGTGCTCCAGCTGCACCACCCACCACACCTGGAAGTGGGGACTCAGTTCCTCCTCTGTAAAATGGGGGCAATGACAGTACCCACCTCAAAGCTCTGAGTGTGAGGATTAACTGCAGTAATACGTGTCAGGCGCCCAGCACCATGCCTGGCACACAGCCAGCCCCCGGTAGCACTGGACCACAGGCATCACCCATCCACATCCAAGCCAAGTCTAGCCCCTCCATGGAAGCGCCTCTGACTTCTACACTAGGCTCCTGGAGCACTTGTATCGCACAATTTATTCCTTAATTATACACTGTCTTGAAACAATTAGGGAGCAATTCAATAGAGCATAACAAAGTGCTAAATTGAATTCAGTCTAGTTCCTTCCAGCTCTGAAATATGACGATTCCACACCCCATACTGCACAGTAGATGCTAGGCACAACACAGACCTTGACCCAGAGAGAGAAGCTCTAGCCTTGACACTTACTCGGTCTGCTGTTCTACAGAGCGAAGAGGCTTTTGTGTCACCAGTTTGGGGCCTGCCCTTTACTCCTGTGGCTGGTGCCACCTTCCTCTGTAGAAAGTCCCCAGCACCCCAGTCAGAAGCCCAGCAGCACAGGGAAAACGCTGTCCCGGGAACAGACAGCTTGGGCGGGCGACAGTCTGGGCCAGCTCTGCCCTAGACCTCAGAGAGAGGTGTTCCTTGAGCTGTCTTTGCAAGCCATCTCCTGCCAACCATCTCGGACCAGGGGGCCAAGGCTGTGTGCACCCTGGGAGGAGGGGCTGAGGAGGCCAGCCAGCCAGGCCGCCTGTGGGCTGTGTCTGAAGCTATCGTGTCCGGAGGGCCCTGAAGTTGCATGCACAGGCAGTCCAGCCCAGTTCCCCAGGGTAGGAGGCTCCTCGAGGTCTGGGGAATGCCCAAGCAAACACAGAGTGGTTCGTGTGCACTAGCTGGAGAGTTCTCTGCCTGCGTAATGATAGAAATAGCCCTCTGTGCAGACGCATCTTAGAGTGAAAGGGGCTATCAGGGAAGGCTTCAAGGAGGAGGCCTAGTGGGAGGTGGATCCTGGCAGGAGGACAAGGGCTGGGATATGGAACAGGATCTATTTGGCAGAAGCTGAGTGAAGCCTTTTGAGCTGTGGCTACAAGCCAGGCTGTGAGTCAGCCCCTTGGGGACTCCTGCCTCAGCTGCCCTCAGCCCTTGTGACTGGGGGACCTTTCCTTGGGATGTCCTGAGGCAGCGGAGGCAACGCTGCCTATGCACTTTGCAGGACAGACGGCTGCTGTGCCTCCCCTTGCCCTCCAGATGGTCACTGGTCTTGCAGGCAGCTGGCCAGGCTGGAGAGGTCAAAGCAGTGGGCTGACAGGACAAGTGCCCTCCCTCCCCTTCCCCTCCCCTATCTACCCTTTCCAGAATCACCATGCGCCGTGGTGGGGGTGGTTTGGGGGGGTGTAGTTCTCAGTCAGTTATTGCAAAAGTACATCATCTGCCTTCATTGCCTTCTATTTTCCTACATACCCCTCCTCCACTATCAGTTTCCCCTTTCCCACCCTGCCACCCAGAACTCTCAGACTTCCTTACTACCTGCTCTTCTCAAGAGAAAAAATTCTCTGGTCATTCCAAACTATGAATGAGTTTTTGATTCCAAAGTGTTTCCCTTCCCCAGGGATTAATTTTCAAAGACAGTGCCAGAAGACAAGGTTTAATCCAAAAGAATAAATCTCTAAGGGAGAATTCCAGGGCACTGACATTGAAGTTTGCGTTCTTAACAAAAGTCTTTACTATGTTCTTGCTTAATGCATTCTTTTATTCAATTAACATTTGTTGAGCCTGTGCCATGCTGGGTGCTAAAAATTCAAAGATGGAGAAGCACAATCACTGTCTAGGTTGGGAGACAGAAACATAAACACATAATTTGAACATGATGAGAGCTGTCTTCAAAGACCTTCCTGCTTGTTCAAAGCACCCACTTAAATAGAAGCATTGGCTGATTAACAATTATTCCTATCTGTTCACTAAAGCAGTTCTCCCAGGGATGCTTATTGGATGCTTTTAGATCTAGACTTGAAATCAATAAAGCCATATGTCAATGTATATTTTGTAACTCATACACTTTCCAGTTGGGTCTGGACTTCCCCAGCTCATGTCCAAAGTGAAGACCTGGCCACAGCCTTTATGAGCACCATCTGGCCTGGATTTCCTTTGCGGTCCTGTTCGGAGTGCTCCAGACACATCATTTGGACCTGCTCCTTCTTGTGGCTCCTGGTTGAGTATTCAATTTATGAGTCACTGCTTTTTTTGCCCCTCTTTATCCTCTGTTATAAATGGTACCTCCTGACTTCCCTTCCAACAGTGTTAATAAAAAATGACATCAGGTGTGCCACGCTTCAACATACCACACAGCTACGTATAGCAAAATACGGCATACGCCGAATTATTCAGTACGTGAACAATACCACAATACCACAAAGCTCATCCCGTATTGCAGGCACGGAGAGCTGTCCGCTGGGATGATGCACTTTCACTCTGCAGAGCCCTTTTCACGGTGTCATTAGGTCCTCCCCCAAGCCCTGCACGTCTGCTGCCAGGAGCTGTCCTGCCCATTTTAAAGAAGGCAGAAGCTGTTCCCACGCCAGAGAAAAGAATCACCAACATACAGGTCAGTTCTACTTACATTAACCATTATTTTCTACACGTGTGAAATACATACCATGTTTTCTCACATATGTGGGGAGTTTGGGGGTCAACTGGAAATTGGGATACGAGTTGGAAGTGTCCCAGAAGAACTTGGAATGTGTGGCCATCACATTTATTCAGTGGCTAAGGGAGCTCTTGGTCAAATGGCGGCTCTCTGGAAGGAAATCAACTCAATTGGTAACAATGTTGAATAAAGGGCACCTGACAGATGCCAGAGGTGTCTCTGGCCCTGAGGGACCCCAGGAGACAGGGAAGGGAAGGCTGGCCTGAGTTGCTGAGAGAGGGAGAGAGGATAAAGGGGAAGGGAGATGAGAGGGAGGAGGAGAGAGGCAGAACACAGGGGCTGAGAAAGAAAAGTGGACAAAGAACGGGTGACAGGAAGAAAGGGAGAGGAGAGACTAGGTGGGGTGAGATAGGTAGAGAAATTAGAGACAAGACTGCAGGAAAAGGGCAGAGAGAACAAAGCCGCTGGCAGGAGGAAAAGTTAGAATTCATGCAGCCCCTGCCCAGGACATCTGCCCAGAATGGCCTCCAGGGGCCTGCTCTGTCTTGCTCAATTTGTTAGCACCTTCTAGCCAAAACCTCTCGGTGAGCCCTTCAAGGAGCCCTTCCCAGGGAGACACCTGAAGACTTATCTAGACCACCCCCCACCTGTGTGGGCGGGTCACACAGCAGAAGGACCAACACTGGAGGCTCAACATAAGGAACAGACAACTCTGGACTTGTCACTCTCACTGGGTGACATCCCAGGGGCCAAGCGGCTGGCCAGGGCTCCCACCACGCATATGTGGAAAGAACTGGGCTCCTAAAAGGCCAGAATAAGCCCTTGATCCCAGGCCACGGCCTGAGGCCACCCACCACAGCCCAAGGCCTGTCTGTGGACACCTTCCCAAACAGCTTCTGACACTGGAGCCACACCTTTTCTTTTTCACAGCATTGAACAAAATCAGATGTATTGAGGTCCCTGAGAAACATACTACTTCTCCTCTGCAGGATCGATTTGATGTTTTGGTGTCAAAATTAACAGCAGTGAAAACTCAGGCCTCTTTCCCAGGTAAACTGATCTGAAAGTTAGCCCATACTTATAAATGCAAAAATTAAGGAAACAAACCACTTAGCCCCAGGAAACCCTTAGCTGGGAAGTTCCAGCCACACCCAGCTCCAAGCAGAGAGAGCATCCCGTCTTATCAGAAAAATTCCCCGCAATGCTCCCCCCTGCCCCCCGCAATGAGTGTGCCCTGCCTGGGAATATTCCATTTTCATTCATTCTACAAATAGTTTCTGAATTCCTACTCCGGAATATACAGAGTGCCCTTAATGACTTATTTAACTCCAAACACTACAGCCGATCAAGAAGAAATAACCACATGGTGGTAGAATGTCAATTCTCAGCATCGTATTTTTTTTTTAATAAATTTATTTATTTTATTTATTTATTTTTGGCTGTGTTGGGTCTTCGTTGTTGCGTGCGGGCTTTCTCTAGTTGTGGCGAGCGGGGGTTACTCTTCGTTGCAGTGCGCAGGCTTCTCATTGCAGTGGCTTCTCTTGTTGCGGAGCACGGGCTCTAGGCACGTGGGTTTCAGTAGTTGCGGCACGCAGGCTCAGTAGTTGTGGCTCACGGGCTCTAGAGCACAGGCTCAGTAGTTGGGGCGCACGGGCTTAGTTGCTCCACAGCATGTGGGGTCTTCCCGGACCAGGGCTCCAACCCGTGTCCCCTGCATTGGCAGGCGGATTCTCAACCACTATGCCACCAGGGAAGCCCTCAGCATCGTATCTTGATGAAAACATTCTTCCCCAGCCAAGGTCAGCCTCACAGATGGGCAGAGTAGGGATGGCCTGTCCAGTGGGATTGCAGAGGAACAGGGAGCCCACGACACTCACCCACCCTGATTTCATCCCCCACAAACCTACACACACCCGTGGCCTGGTATCCGGAAGCCTTGCAGCAGGGGTGGAATGTTGCCCCCATCTCAAATGGAGGCTGGAGACCCAGACTCCCTCTCCAGCCCCCATCCCAGCCCCCACCCCAAAAGAGAGGGGCCCAGGAGTCCCTGCTTTGTTCTGGCTGGATTCTAGCCCTCACCCCTCCTGTCAAAGCAGACAAGGCAGGATCCCAAAGTGAGCTCTGGGCCACTGTGCTGAGACTGCTTCTTCCCTGAGGGCAGCCCTGGGGGGTAGGCCATGGGGCAGGGGATGCAGGGTCACCCTGGGATGAGCTTCCCTGGTCGTTCGCCGGGGTCTGTACCTGGAGCTGGAGTCACTGCCACTCTGCACTGCTGGGTCGTCCATGACATTAAAGAGCCCCGTCCAATTGGCCAGCTGGTCACCACTCTGCCAACCAAACTGGAGACCTCTGGCAAGAGAACGAGGCAGTCGGTACTCACGCTCACGTGCTGGGTAAGCCCATCACCAGACAGTCACATTCTGGCGTGTGCCACGTGACACCTCGCCTTGATCACGCCTAGTGGAGATGAGAGGGATGTCCACCCAGGAGGATGACAGTAATAAATCATAGCCCTTTACGGTGTTCTCTGCTCGTCTACATCCGTGCCCTTACTTCACCTTTACGGGCAGGGCAGGGTTACACATTATACACGCAGGGAACCTGAGGCTTAGCGAGATCAAGGTCGCAGAGCTCCCCTACCCCATCTCGTGCGCCCTTCAATTCCGCCTCCAGAGACTCACACCAGAAGAGCTCCAGCTCGCCAGCTCTTTGCCTTCCCCAGAGGCCCCACACATGGCAAAGCTTTTAATGAAATCTAGTTTTCCAACTCATAAGGACACACCTCCTGGTTTAAGATGATGGACTCAACACACATGGTTCTCTTCACTCCCTCCCCCAACCTGACTGAAAGGACAGCAAAGGCATTAAACAAGGGCGTGAGCATGGACGGAGAGGAGTAGCAGGGGCCAGCGACAACATTTTGGAAGATGCAAAGCAGATGGGTAAATTGCCTTAGGCCAGAGACAGTGGAGCCCTGACCGCCTGTAAGAAGTAAATCTATTCTCCGTGCAGGATGTGGGAAGGCTCGGGCATTCATGGCACCACCGGGGCCATGAGCCCCCTGCAGAAGAGTTGCTTCAGGTTTATAAAGAGCGTTAAACACTCCCCACCTCCACACACCCAAGTCCCCTGCCTTAAGCCCAAGCAGTCCGGGCCTTCTGCCTGCCCACCCTGCAGACGGCACTCTTCATATACCGAGATACTAGGCTAAAAACAGCTGGGCTGACCTGGAAGTCAGCTTACTGAGCACGCCCGGTCCCAGCCACCTGCCCCCAAAGGTCTGGGCATGGATGGGTTTCCCGGAGGGAACCTGACCAAGTCAAAAGAGAAGGCTACAGAGGAAAGGGCTGCCGCCGCCCCATCAATCTGGCACTGCTGGCATTTGGGGCTGCGCAGTCCTTGCTGTGGGACTGTCCTGTGATCCTCTGGTGAGCAGCACCCCTGTTCTCTACTCTCTGAGGCCAGCAGGTCCTCATCCTCCACCCTCCTTCTGTGATGACCAAAACTGTCTCCAGACGTCGCCAAGTGTCCCCTGTTGAGACAATCAACCCTGTTAAGAACCACTGCCCGCAACACGGAGCTTCAGTGCACCTTCTAGAGACTGGCTTGCCCTTAAATGTGAATTTTAAAGTCCCATTAAAGACCCTGGTACGTGGGGTAAACTTTAACTTTTAAGTAGAGAATAAAGCAAGCAAAAATAAAACAGTTAAACCCCTAAAAATAAAGCCCTCTAATAAAGTCTCTACACTAAGGGAAATGGGGCAGCGACAGTGGTTGAAGCTGGGCTCTGGTCCACCCGGATCAGCACTAATGAGCTGAGTGACCTCAGTGAAGTCTCTACATCTCTCTAGGCCTCTATTCCCATCTTTCAAGTCGGGAGAACTGTCTCGATGTCTCCAAAGTTCTTGACCGAAAATTTTATAGGGCTGAGCTGTGTCCTCAATGGCAAGGCCAGGTCACCTCCCGCCTGCGAGTCTGCCCCATTTCCAGCCAGACGCTGGGCGGAGGACGCCCTTGGGGCCCCGTGAGCAGAAGGCTACACACATGAGGTGCTCAATCGATGATTTTGCCAAGTGACTCCGATTCTCTTCTCACACTCTCCAGCCTCCTCGGCAGAGCGGAGCTGGCCCGGGAGAGGAATAGGCACAACTCACAGGACAGAGCCCGAAGCCACAGCAAAATGCCCATCCAGTTCTTAGTGTTCAGGGAACAGCAGCGCTCCACTTGGTTCTGGCTCAAGTTCTTTGTATATTTATCTATTCATAATATAAATATTATATACGTATAATATGTAAATCTATCTTATATGCATTTATAAATATATTATAAACACCTATAATATAAATAACTTTATTTATGTATCTGTTATGTTTCCTTTCAAAGAGATATTTCGAGGTAATATTGCAAGATATTTCTTAGAGAGAATTTGGGTTTGGTTTATCAGGAAGGAAAACATTTACTGAGCACCTACAGTGAACCAGGCCCTTCACATACATTATCTCTATTCCAGCAACAGGCTAATGTGGCAAGTCCCATTTTCTGCACTTATAGGTGATGACATGTGCAGCTCAGGGAGGTTTAGTAACTTGCCCAAGGCCACAAGGCTAACAAGTGGCCAACCTAAGGTTTAAACCCAGCACTTTCTGGCTTTCTGACTGTAAACACTTTTATTCCTAAAAGCTTGTACCAGACTGTCTATAGGCCAAGAAAACAGTAGTATTTCCACCTGCGATTTTGAAAATTAGCTGGTTCACAAGCATATTCAAGCAATTCCCAGCCCAGCACTCAGCTAGGAAACTCACAGGCTCCTTAGAGAGAGTCCGGCCAGAGAGACTCGTGTCCACCGAGTGCACGAGGGGTGAGCCAGAAGCACCCTCGCTCTCCTGCCCAAACTGGCCCCTGTGAGACCCGGATGTCCCTTCACAAGACCGTCCTCCCAGGGTCGTAGAAGTGACAGACTACTAAGAAGACATCAATTATTACAATATTTAGCAGGAACTATGACACAGAAAGGTGTGTATAATAAATTCAGTGAAAAATGCAAGTTATAAAAGGGGATATGCATTAATGATCCCATTTTTGTAGGCTTTTAAACCATAAAGCTGGTTATCTTTGAAAGGAGGATTCAGGTTTATTCCTTCTTTCAGTTTAGCAACATCTTCTAATTTATCTCCAAAAAACCTGATTGTGTAAGTTTCAAAACCAACATATTTTACACAGTAATTTGAATTCTATTCCTGAGCTAAGTGTAAGAATTGTCCATTATTAACCAGCGAAACACCAGTGAGGAAAGGGTACGTGGAGATATGAAGGAGGATAACAAGGAAAAAGAAGCTTTATTCACTCATTCATTCATTCAACAAAAATCTATTGAGCATCTACTCTGCGCCAGCAACTGTGCCGGGGCCTGGGTCAGGACCCCAAGGTAAGCAAACTCTTGTTTTCTCAATGCTTACCCTACAGCTCCGGTGATTACACAAACACACATGAAAATATTAGCAAACAAGATAAAAAATATTAGCAATCAAGTGCTACAAAGGGTGCTCTGCTTTTTATGTCTAATTTATTTTAAAAGAGAGGAAAAGATTTGAAACACACAGGGCAGAATGTTAACATTTGTTAACATTGATAATTCACAGTTGTGACTACATGGTTGTTTGTCACATTGTTCTCCATCTTCTCCTCAATTTGTTCATGATAAAAATGTGTTAAAATAATTTTTAAAAACTAAAGCGCAGAACTGAAATCACTAACAGGACTTGGAGTCGGTGCAGGGAACTTCCTGGGCTGTGGCAGCCTCGAGAAATCTTTGCACCTTGCTGGTGAAACTAACATTAAACATTGCCTTAAACCTGGGGAAATCCGACATGTAAAGAATTATTTAAACTGAGTTATTCAAGACTGGATTCAGATATTTTAAGGCCCTGAGCACCGAAAAGCTTAGGGTGCCACTTCACACCTTGTACTTACTTAAAAGTTCTGTGACTGTTAAAATTCAAATAGCTCCGGTCTAGACTTTCTGATTATGAAATATGTGATAGGCTCACTGAGGCTCAGCTTTACTCTGTTGTCTCTGAGGCTCAGCTTTACTCTGTTGTCGCTGACGACAGCCCAGCTTGCTAGGTCTCCTGCTGTGTAACCCACAGTCATGTCTGTTAACCCCTGACTCTCATGGCAGTAATTCCTGCAGCCGTCGGAGGGTAGCAAAAGCAGCCCAGGCTTCCCAGAGTCAACTACCAGGGGGAGTTTCAGGGCAAAAGACAAAATTATACATTGGAGAAGCAATTTAAAAACAGACAAAAGTGCCCATGAGAGTGGCATTACCTCCATTGATAATATCTTCCAAAAATTATGAAGTGTTACTAAGATGTATGGCAGTGAGTTAAAAAATATATGTTCCAGGGAATTCCTGGCAGTCCAGTGGTTAGGACTTTGTGCTTTTACGGCTGGGGCCCCAGGTTCGATCCCTGGTCGGGGAGCTAAGATCCCACAAGCCACACGGCACATATTCTTCCCAGAACCTGGAAGGAGCAGAGAAAGTATTCAAGTCCATGTCTGATCCCAAGGCCCTTGCTTCTTCCTCCCCTTTTGTCCCCTGCTTTTTACACACACACACACACACACACACACACACACACGACTTTTCTAATATCCAGTGTTCTGCAAAAAGATTTTATTGAAGTATAGTTGATGTACAACATAGTGATTCGCCATTTTTAAAGGTTATATTCCATTTACAATTATTATAAAATATTGGCTGTATTCCCTGTGTTGTACAATATACCCTTGTAGCTTATTTTAAACATAACAGTTTGTACCTCTTAATCCCCTACCCCGATCTTGCCTCTCCTCTCATCCCCTCCCCACTGGTAACCACTAGTTTGTCCTCTATATCTGTGAGTCTATTTTTGTTTTGTTATATTCACTAGTTTGTTTTATTTTTTACCTTCCACATAGAAGTGATGTCATACAGTATCTGTCATTATCCAATATTTTTAACTATTTATAAATGTATATTATTATTATTTTAAGTATTAGAGCTGCTGCCTTTGCCGTCAATCATTTAGTGATAATATTTTTATATAAAACAAACCATAGACTATAGTAAAATGAAGGAGCTTGCTTAAATATTCTCTGAGACCCTCCCCCATTTTGATGGGAGACTGAGCGTCACAGACTTCTAACCTGGGACTTCAGCACTGGAGGAGGCCAGTGGAGATGGCTTATGGGGGCGGGGGTGTGGTGCATCCATAGCGCTCCATTCACAGTGTGTGGGTAACTGCACCACCTGCCTTTGCATACAGCAGGCCCTGGGGCCAAGTGTCAGGAAATGCCGCCTCAGATGTCGGAATCACCAGGGACATTGAGCCAAAACAGGCTGAATCCGTGGGGTGCAGGGCACTGGGCACTGTGGGCACTTGGGTTTCCTTGGGAAATCGCACCCCTGATGCCAGAGCCCAGGACTCCAGGCGCTGAGTGCCCAACCCAGTGGGGCACTGGGCCTGCAGCCCAGATCACGCAAAGTCTGGCCGGGTGCCTCCGGATGAAATGGCATCTGCATCCTGTCCTCACAAGCCACCTCCAAGGAAGGCCGTGCCTCCTCGGGCTCTGCAGGGGGAGACTGAAGCCACTGTCATTTCTACACTCCCCAGGTCAGTAGAGGATGGGAGCGCACCAACCTCTGAGCCTCATCTCCAGTCTTCTCGCACTCCTATGCTCCCTCAGATCTGGCTCCCTGAGAACCGTGCCAGCAGCACCCCTCCTCTGTTCCAGAACCTTCCAAGAATCCCCATCACCAAAGGACAAGTTCCAAACCCTCAACTCAGGGGCCCTTCCAGCAGCTGCCTGCAGCTTTGCCTGCAGCCTCGTGACCCGCCATGGCATTTCAACTCTCACGCCTTTGCCCTTGGCATTCCCACTCACCCTCATCCCATCCCCCACTTACTTGAGTCCCACCCAAACTTCAAAGTCCAGCTGAAGTGTCTTCTCCTCCCTGAGCCCCCTGGCCCAGTCAGCATAAGTCGCTCGGCACCACACATTCTGCCGAGTCACTGGTCCCCTTTGCCTACCTCTCTGCATGTCGTCCCTACATGCTTGTAGCCCTTTCTAGAGAAGAGACGTGTATATAAACCTGATGTAAAATTGTCTTACCCAAGATCCCTTAAGCAAGCAGAGTGGGGAAAAGGGGCTGACTCGGGTACCTTTAGGTTCTAGAACTCCAGGATCCTGAATCCCACCCTCTCCAGGGTCCCTCTTGAGGAAAATTAGAGCAGGAGGTTTTCACGTCCCAGGAAAGAGGAAGAAACAAGGTAGGGTGGGGGGACACACCCCAGATGGCTCACTGGGTCCAGCCCTCCTGGGGTGGGTAGAGGGGTTATAGACACAGAGGTGTTTCTAAACTCTCACCCTCCCAGGCAGGGAGAGGCTGGATTTGAAGGGCAACTGGCTAGGGGGCCTGAAATGGCCTAGGGTGGGGTGTGAGGGTACCAGAAAAGCGGAGAAGAGGAGGCAGGGCCAGGGCTCGGCCACGTGCCATGTGCAGTGCTCACCTCAGAAACTGGCAGTTCTCAGACACTGGAATGGCCCAGCTGCGGGCCAGCCTTTGGTGGGATTTCAGGCGGCAGCAGCAATTTGATGAGGGAGACATTCCTAGATGAGAAGGCGCTCCCTCCCAGTCACACGTGCCTGCAGCTGCCTCATTCCTGCCTCCAAAGATTCCCGGATAGAGATACCCCCAGAGCTCACCCGCTTTTGCTAACTATGTGACTCCTGGCATTTCACCTCTTGAAGCTTCAGTTTCCTCGCCTGTCAAAGGGGAGAAATAAACCTCGACCTAAGGATATAAACAGTCCACAGAAGCAGATATATAAATTCTAACAAATGTGTAAGAGCTTAAATCTAATAACATACAACTTAAATGCATGTAACTCAGTGTTCTCTTCCAGAGAAGACAAGAAAGCTGTTGGAGGACTAGGTGAGAAGGAGTCTTACTTTCCACATCCGTACCCTTTTGTGCTTTTTGAATCTTACACATGCAAAATCAAGGAAAATTGTGGTGTGGGTTTAATCTCACTGGTAACCAAAGACTTGCAAATGAAAGTTATGCAATTCTTTTTTTTTAACCTATCAAGTTGACAAAATACATGTAATGTTAATACCTAGGGCTGGTCATTGGTGTCAATCACCTTTCAGGAAGAGAATTTGGGAATATGTATCAAAGGGTATAAGAATGTTTATACCTTCAGTCCCAACGATAACCCTTCCAGGATCCTCGGGAAATGATTGAACTTTGATCTGATGAAATAAAATTTATATTTTAAGGCAGGACAAGAAAAATTAAACATAAAATTCTCTCTCTGTGTTTGTTTGGGCCTTCTCCCTCCCTAATGTGCAGGGCACAGCTGCATTAAGGTGCAGAGCTCCTCAAAGATGGGAGCGCCTGCTCAACCATAAAGATCAATTTTTTTTTCTTTCTGCTGAAGCTAGCAGTGTAACTTCTTAAAAGAACAGTGTTCTTTCCCACTTCTGTGGGCGGTCATGGTGACTTGCTGTTCGCTTTGTATGTGTTTACGTGGACTTTATGTAAAATACCAGTATGTCATTTTGATGTACAAACCTTTGTCTCAAAAGCATATATGACTGGGCTTCCCTGGTGGCGCAGTGGTTGAGAGTCCACCTGCCGATGCAGGGGACACGGGTTCGTGCCCCGGTCCGGGAAGATCCCACATGCCGTGGAGCGGCTGGGCCCGTGAGCCATGGCCGCTGAGCCTGCGCGTCCAGAGCCTGTGCTCCGCAACGGGAGAGGCCACAACAGTGAGAGGCCCGCACACAGCAAAAGAAAACAAAAAAAAAAAAACACAAAAAAACGTACATGACTGTGTCTTCGACTTCTATCAGGTGGAACAGTTCCCAGAGCTTTCTTAGAATCTGCTTCCCTGGTTATAATCTTCAGTTTGGCTCAAATAAAATTCCCTTTTTTTCTTCTTAACTTGATAGTTAATTGAATTTTTGTCGACAGATCAGAGGGCTTCGAACCAGACACACAGTTGTCTGGAATCTTTTATTAATCAGGAAACATCCTAAATGCCCAACATTGGGGAAAGGCTAAGGAACTGTGGTGCTAAATGACAGGTGGCCATGTGGCCCCCAAAACATCATATCTATGAAGTCATTTTAAACGGCGCAGGGAAATCATTAACTTTAAGTAAAAAATAAATAAATAAATAGAATATATGTGTAAGTTCATTTCTTTAAAAAAAATGCTCAGAGGAGAGCCTAGGAGAAAACATTCCCTAAAGCTAATATGTCTCTGAATGTGGTATGATGAGGGATTTTTTTCCCCACTTATTTATACTTTTCTGTCCTTTCCATAAGCTCTAAAACAAACATGTATTATTTTTATAATCACAGTAAAAAAGTAGAAACAATGCAAACTCAGAGCAATACAATAATAATGGTAATAATAATAAATAACAATCATCGCAGACAACTTTAGAGACCTTTGGAGGCACTTAGTAGGTCCTTCGTAGATGATGCTTGGACTTTCTCAAGTAAGAAAAAGCAGATGCAAAAGCCTTCTGGTAACTCTTTCACGTTGCACAAACAGGAGGGATGGTGATGAGGACAGCTGGTATTCACACAGAAAGGGAAAATGGGGAAAACCAAGCAGGGGAAGTTTTTTCATGCTGAGATTTGAGAGGAGGAGCTGCTCCAGAGAGTTTTATGCCTTTCTCCAGAGTAACTGCTGCCACCCAAGCCCCTCAGGGGCCAGTGACCTGCTGTGTGGGTCACCCAGACTGTGGCCCCTGTCCTCTCCCCGCATCATCAGGAGAGCCCAGGCCCCTGTGAGGATCGGGACCTAGGGATCAGCAGCCGGAAGTGGCTGCAGCAGTTGAGCTAAAAGCCCTTCTTGACTCAGGCCTTGACCAAGAACGCAACCAAATCCACCTCTTTTCCTTGAGTCAACTTAGTCTCAAGCTGGTGGGCCACCAAGAACATGGTGCCCTTGCCCCCTGAGGGACCCCGTGCTGGTCAGAAGGGCCACTCTCATTCCCTGACATTGATCCCTAAAGCGGGGGATGGTCCCATAATGCCCTTACTCTCCCTTAACCAATCATCATCTTCACTCTCCTTGGGCCATTTCACCTGTAACACACCTTGGATAAAACATCCAATAAAAATCCAACTGTACATCAATACTTGTGCTTCACTTCCACCAGTGAGTGGGCAAGTCTCCCGGGAGGCAGACAGTGAATGAAGTGAATGAGTGAAGCAGAGGCAGAAGGAGCTGGGATTCTTATGCTACCCCTGCCTGGGTAGGTGTCCTGAGCCCCAGCCCGCTGCTGCCATATGAGAAGATAGGCCCTGTGTTGCCATTTTGTTCATTCTTCCAAGAGATGCTGGAAACCCAGACTTTTATTTTTAATTTCCCAATTTAAATGCTGTGCAGACCAAATACCCCCTGCTGAGGGCTGCACGCAGCCTGGGGACCCCCAGTGACGGCCCCTGACTTATATCCTTTTACTCGATGCTGCCGCTAGTCCTAGGAGGGAGACAGAGTGTGTATCATCCTTCCCAGCTGAGGAAACTGAGGCCGAGAGTTGGAGTTACCTCTCAGCCAGCTGGAGGCAAAGCTAGGCATGGAATTGAGGAGACTGGCCTCCCAGTTCAGCCACCAAAGTGCGGGATCCTATGCCAGGAGTCAGCACACCTTGGGGTCTTCCATCTCGGGGGCTGGGTCAGCGACCCTCAGCCTTTGCCTCCTGCACAACAGACGGCCTCATCATCACAGAAGGCACCCACAGAGGAAGCCCAGGGGTGTGCAGCTCCTGAGCCCTGCCTGCAACCGCCCTTTCCCTCCCACTGGACAAAGAGTATATTAGGAATGCAAATTACTGAGCTGCTGTTATGACAAGATAACCTCGAGTCGGCTCTATTCGCAAAGAATAATAGAAGAAGAAAATCATTCACAAAACAGCAGTACTTAACTTTCCTGGGAGGCTAACCTATTGAACTATTCATTTGTATTTTCCCTCCTCCAGTCCAAGAAGGTAGCTTGGCTTTTTCAACCTCTTACTTTAGGACCATGTGGGTTGTGGAGGCTGAACGCTTCCCAGCTCACCGAAGAAACTGTGCAAGGCCAACGGCAGTGGGAGGCCCTTCAGGTCTGGGGATGGGTGGGTGGGACCATGGCTGAGCAGGAAGTTCCTCAAGTCCAGAAAACCCATGATGGTGGTCTGGAGTTCCTCCCCATTGTTGCCTTCTAAATGGACAGCAGGGCCTCAAAAGGACTGCTGCTTGGGGCACTTTGGGAGGCTCGACCCAGGGTTCCAGAAGCCTCCAGGGAGCAGAAGTGGACTGGCTGAGGCAGGGATGGCCCGGGGAGCTCCCCAGCTGTTTTGTTCCACACAAGCCTCCAGGACCTTCACACTATCCTGTGGGGCGGTGGAGGAAAGGCACCTCAATAATGATAGACTAGGTTTCCCACCAGCTGGTGGATACAGTTTAGATATATATATATATATATATATACATATATTATTTTATTATTCTATATTTGTTGAACAGCCATGCCAGGCTGGGGTTCAACAGTGAACAAACTAGCAAAGGCCCTGCCCCAGTGACACTTAATTTTGACCAGAGGGAGACAGATAAGCTAACAGGAGACACAACACATAATGTGTCAAACGGTAAAAAGCGCTGAGGAAAAAATAAAGGGCGGCAAGGGGAGTAAGGAGTTTGGGGTGAGGAGATATCCCACACAGGGTGGTCTTCTCCTTGAGAAGGTGACATCTGAGCAGGATAAGAAGTAGGTGATGAGGAAACGGGTGGATCGGGAAGAGAATGGTCCAGAAGAGGACTGGCACCTGCAGTGGCCTGAGGCGTGAGTCCAGTGACTCGTTCTGGGGCTGGCAAGGGGTCCAGGGCAGGTGGCAGGTGAAGCAGTGCCACCTTTCTGCGGCCCCTCAAAGCCATCTAGGAGGGAGGTGACCAATGTCATCTTCTGGACATCTTCTGGACAAACCCCTCCGGGGCTTGCAGACTGCCCTCCTCCCCTCCCACAGTCCTCCGCTGTCCCCAGGTCCACAAAGGAGCTGGGGTGGGTGCTCAGGAAGGCCCTCTCGGAGAAGGTGCAGGCCCTCCCCACCCAGCTCAGAGAAGAAGTGCCTGCCAGCTGGGAAGCCTTTGCAGGGGGATTAATGGGCATAATTACCAGGTTCCACGTACTCCCTCACCCGGTCTCCATCCTGACTCACTAGTGACTCACTTTATTTCCCAGACGGTAACATCACCCCCAAGAAGAACCTCAGGGGGAAAGGGAAGTGCGTTCATTCCCCAGGGTTTGCCTGTGGAGCCTTTCATTGGGGGCAACAGAAAAGATGCTGCAGGTGAAGCATCCTGAGGACAGGAATGGGGGGCGCTCCCCAGGCTGACACCCCCATGCTCTCCACCCCCAGAGGGGAAAGAAGGCTGGGTGCAAGTGGTGGGCACTGGCATGGGTGGGGGTCCGCGGGCAAGTGGCAAAGGGCTGACCTCCTTGAAAGGCCCTTGGTGTCGGTGAGCCTCCTGGATGCCAAGGCCATCCATGGTTCTGCGGAAGCCTCTGGCTAAGGAGTGGCCCGCAGGGAGTCCAAGTACAGCCAGTGCCAACGTGAAGGGAGGGGAGGGTGCACACGGGGGCACCAGTCATAGGAGGGGTCCAGAGAGAGAAACCAGATGAGCTCCAGGCACAACTCTGGGGCAACCTCGCCCCACCCCAGCCTCTGCGTCACAGAGAAGCTGGGCTCCCCCCTGGCCAACTCCCAAACAGTCCTGCTCCGCTGCCTGGCGTTCCAGACCTCTACTGCCAGGGCCAGACCCAAAGAGTGGGGACCCGAAGCCATCCAAAAATGTTACAGCCCTTCCAGCTACTCTTTGTCAAATCTTTGCTCAACATTTATTTCAAGGAGGGGGGCCGATTTCAGGAGGAGCATGGGGTACCATACGGGTGCGCACACCAGCCCTCCAGCTTCTTCCGGGACTCAGGCCGCAAACAGCACACCACAGAGAGCGGAGTGGGGGCCCCCTCCCTCCTTGGACGGCAGTGGAGTGATGGGGACATGGGGGAGGGTTCACTCAAACACTCATCCAAGCATTCATTCCAACTACTCTCTCTCTCTAGAGCGCCCACTAATTCTATTTTCTCCATCCTATGGCAGCCCCCAGATTCTCCGTGTGCAGGTGCCTCCGAGGTTAGCACCTCACACTGTTGGCCAGACCTGTGGAACCCAGTCCAGCTAAACTTCTCCAATCATTTCATTCCTGCCCCAGCCTTGCCTCCTCTTAGTTCCTTTGGCTGTTATGGGTTGAATTGTGTCTCCCTGCCCCCACCAAAAAATATCATATGTTGAAGTCCTAATCCCAGGGTGACCTTATTTGGAAATAGGGCTGTTGCAGATGTAATTAGTTAAATTAAGATGAGGTCACACTGGAGTACGGTGGACCCCTAATCCAATATGACCAGTGCTCTTATAAAGAAAGGGAAATTTGGACACGGACATGTGCACAGGGAGAAAACCTGTGTTAAGATGAAGGCAGAGATCTCCAGCCAAAAAATGCCCAAAATTACCAGCAAACCACCAGAAACTAAGGGAGAGGCATGGCCTGCAGACACCTTGATCTTAAACTTCAGCTTCCAGAACTGTATGATAATAACATTCTGTTGTTTAAGCCCCCAGACTGTGATACAGTCAGCCCTTCGCACTGGCAGTGTCCAAGTCCACGGTTGGTTGAAGCCATGAATGTGGAATCCGCAGATACAGGGGGCTGACTGTAAGGAAGCTGAGCATCTGTGGATTTGGGTATTTGTTTCTCCCAATAACCCCACCCTCTATGCATGGCATCACACACACACCTCCTGGCTTACCTGCCCCATTTCCATCCCTCCACAGTCCAGGGCCTCGGCAGGACCTGTGGGCACCCTCAAAAGGTCTGGCAAAGCCCAACCTGTGACAAAAGCATCTAGGCCACCCACTCATACTACCTAAGACTAAACCGAGACCAGAGAGGCCATTGGCCTCAGAGCGCCAGGGAACACAGACAAATGTAAAAGCCTTCAGTGACTTCCATCACCTGCTCCTCCAGCCTCAGCACCCCAGCCTGTCCCCCAGAGTATCTCCAACCCCAGTGTCTGCAACCCACTAGTTCTCCAAAGCCCACATCAAGTCCCACCTCGCTACTCGCCATCCTGATTGCTGTCTCCTCTGAAACCTACAAGATTTATAGTCTTTGTCACACAATTCCAAATGTATTTATATACCATCTTACCTATTTTTCATGTTTGTCTCTTTCAGGGTTCTGTAAGTTCCTTAAGGACATGTAGCATACTTAATAATTCTTGAGTAACATCCCTTCTCGCCCAGCACAAAGCTGAATGAGTGTTTAATGGACATTCATTGACTGTAGGGCAAAAATTGGGGTATTCTCTTTGTATGCACCTTTCATTCAACAATTAATGTCTGGCTCTGTGCTAGGTCCTGGGAATTCAGAGATGAATAAAATATCTCTTACAAGGGTTTTATAAGCTGTGCGGACTTACAGAAGTTACTCATCCTCTCTGAGTATTAAATGAGGAGGATTGGATCTGTTTAACGGGACTATGGTGAAGATTAAATGAGATAATCCTCATTTAGGATTATCTGCTTAAATTAGAGTCTGGCTCATGAACCTTTAATGAATATTAATAATTCATGTAATTACCTGATGAAACCATCACCTGTAGGTGTATGTATGTGGAGGGGGGGTGGTGTCCCTACACAGAGGGTTAAGAGCTAAATTTGAGAATTATTGGATGAGAGCCTGTTAGATGAGAAGTGAATAGGCCTGGATAAGTCAAAGGGGAGAAACCAGATCCTCTAAGAGGTAAAATTTGCCTGGAAAGTGCAAATATCAAAAAGAAAAAAACTAGAGAGAGAGATGGGCAAGGGCGAGGAATGAGAGGCTAGCTCTGCATCCCTGAGGGACATCTGGGGAAGGGACAGGAAGCTGATTAATACCCACCACCTAGTGCAAGCTGGGCACAGAGAGCCCAGGGCCAGGACTAGAGGGAGGCAAGCAAGGCACCCAGGGCACAAAATCGAGGGCGGCCCCACCCTCCACCTTGTGCAAGCGCAGGGTCGACACCTGAGAGAGAGCCTCCTTAAACTTTGTCCCCTGGGTGCCTTGCTTGCCTCTCCCCAGTCCCAGCCCTACAGCAGGTGCCCCATCAAAACTAGCTCTGACCAGCAAAACTGTAGCGGTTCTGCCAGCAAAGCACAGACCCCAGGCGGTGGTCAGCTCAGCCCCTTCCTCCTCTCTAGGGCGCCCTCCAACTCCACCCTCTCCCCGCTAGGCACCATCCCCCTCCAGAGCCACCCCCCGGTAGATCCTCCAGTCCCTGTGATCCCCACCTCCTGGGGCTGTGCCTGTCTCTCCAGGCAGTCAAACAGAGGGCTTTGCCCCTCGGTAGGGGGAGAGTTGGATCAGCGGCGAGAGCCTTCGAATGTGCACTTGAGATACAGCACGAAGTCAGGCTGTACTTTTCCTTGACCCAGTTTCATATCCTCAAGCTTCAGGCCTGCACCAGCCATACGCAGGCAGCCCAGATCTGCTCCCTTGAGGCACAGGAAAGAGGAAGGCTGGAGGGAAGACAGAGTATAGAAGAGTCCTGTCTACACCAGACAGGACAAGGCAGGGCCAGCCTGGGCTCCTGCCTGCTGTGCAGTCACACAGAAGGCAACAGGACAGTGCTGGGCAGCCTGTGCTAAGTACACACAGCACAAGTGCTGTGAATTCAGGGCAGGGGAAGCGCACTGTGGACTGAGAACAAAAGGAGAAGCAGGATTTGGACTGGCACAGAGACAGTCAGGGAGGCATAGCAGGTGGGAACACAGTGTGGGTAAAGGCACAAAGTCAGGACAGACGTGATGTGTATAAAAGACCCTTGGCTGGCAGGAGCGATGTTCTCCTTTAAGAGTAGGGCTTCAGGTGGTCCTTTTGGGGCTTGCAAGGTGGGTTGTTCCGTCTTCACTAAAGGGGTATAGTGGGCTCTTCAAGTTTTTGGAAAAGTATAGTGGGCTCTTCAAGTTTTTGGAAAAGTCACTTTAATAAAGCTTTGAGAACTCTATTCTTTCAAAAAAATAGTGGGGCTTTAGGCACAGGCTGATCATGGGGGTAAGACTTTTGTTTGGGGAGGGCGTAGGGGATGGAGACATTTGAGGACTTCTATTTCTGGCAAAATGGCAGACTGAAAAACCCTCTGTGGCAGGTGCCCCTTCAGGAATGAAGGATTTCTTCCCCACCTTCTGGGGGTGCCCAGAGTTCACAGCCCCCAGCTCTCAGTTCCCTCTGGGAATTGCCTCATGTAAGGAGAGCCAACTTGGTCAAGACCACCCTCTTCCAGAGGCAGCTGCATCCAATGACTGAAAATCCAACCCAGAGGTATAAAGGCCCAGCCTCCTCACCCTGAGGAAGGCTCAACTCAGGGAATCCCACAGGGTGGCTAAGGCCTTCTCTGGGACTGCACTGCAGCTCAATTTCTCCCCCTGCTCAATCTTATTCCTTCTCCCTTCTTCAGGTGTTGATCCCAAGAGCACATCTTAATCAACCTTCTGCATTCTAGTCTCTGGCAAAGAGTCTGCTTTCCAGGGAACTCAATCTGTAACATCTCCCACTACAAAACACTAAAATACAACTAAAATATACATAATATGTGTAAAACTCCTTCTTAAATGGATGAATAATATGGCAAGGAAAGTAGTAGATGAGTTCTAAAGCCAGCGGCTATCCTAGGGGCATCGCTCAATCCCCATGATTCATGCTTCCCTTGCAATGGCAACAGAGCCTACTTACAATGCAGATTCTCGTTGGAAACCTCTTCCTACAGCCAGGAAAACACAAATAATCCAAAGGCAAGACAGAAAAAAAAGCAAAGCAGAATACATAAAAAAACACAGAATATGATGGCAGAAATAATATTCTAATATCATATGGTATTCATCAGTAAGCACAATAAACGTAGATACACTAAGCTTTCCAGGTAAAAGATAAATATTGTCAGACTAGATATCAAAACTGTAACTATATGCTGGTTACATAGACATGGAATGAAAGACATGGAAACGTTGAAAAAAAGGATAGAGACAGTCATGACAAGCAAATACTAGCCAAATGAAAGCTGTTTCACTATATTAATATTAGACAACGTCAACCTTAAGGTTCAATGTATCAATATTACTAAAAATAAACTCACTACACTTTAACAAAAGATTCAGTTCACTAGAAAGACAATTTGTCTAAACTAGTATGCATTAAATAACATCACTTCAATATGTATAAGGTAAAAATTGGTAAGTTGACAAGGAGAAACTGATAAATCCACTATCACAGAGGAAGATTTCTATACACAT
This sequence comes from Neophocaena asiaeorientalis asiaeorientalis, assembly GCF_003031525.2. NCBI lineage: Eukaryota > Metazoa > Chordata > Mammalia > Artiodactyla > Phocoenidae > Neophocaena > Neophocaena asiaeorientalis. The sequence goes on from NW_020185329.1 coordinate 2,680,548, forward strand.
CTTTTAGAAATTGACAGAACAACTGAGCCAAAAAACAAAAAAAATAATGATACAGAAGATTGAAAAATTTAAAAAACAACTTGATAGAAAAGACAAGTAAGAATACTGCACCTAACAATGAGAGAATCACATTTTTTTTCAAGTACACACCTAATGTTTATGAAAATCAACCACATACGAGATCACAAAGAAAATCTCAACAAATCTCAAAGAATCAGCATTATAAATACCATATTCTCTTATTATCACAATGAATTTGGGTTAAAAATTCAAAAAGATAAATAAATAAAGTAGTTGGAAATTTTAAAAAATTTCTAAATTTATGAGCAAAAATAAATAAATCATGAGAGAAATTAGAAAATATTTGGAATTCAAGACAATGAAAGGGGCTCCCCTGGTGGCGCAGTGGTTAAGAATCTGCCTGCCAATGTAGGGGACAGGGGTTCGATCCCTGGTCAGGGAAGATCCCACATGCCATGGAGCAACTAGGCCCATGTGTCACAACTACTGAGCCTGCGAGCCACAGCTATTGAGCCCGTGCACCACAACTACTGAAGCCCACGTGCCTAGAGTCCTTGCTCCACAACAAGAGAAGCTACCACAATGAGATGCCCACGCACCACAATGAAGAGTAGCCCCCACTCGCCGAAACTAGAGAAAGCCCGTGCACAGCAACAAAGACCCAACGCAGCCAAAAATTTTTTAATATATAAATAAATAAAAAGTTTAAGACAATGAAAATACTTCTGGTAGTTACAAGCTGTATGACCTTGAACAAATTACTTAACTTCACTGTGCCTCTATTTCCTCACCTAGAAAATGAGAATAGTAATTGCATCTATTACTTGTTGTTAGAATTCAGTGTGGTGATATATAAACCACTTGGGCTGGTACCTGGCATATGGTAAATGCAATATAACACCAAATTGCTGTTATCATCATCATCATCCCAAAACATAGGGCTTTAACTAAAGAATTATTTAGAGGAAATTTTATAACCTTAGAAGTGTACAATGGAAAATACTGAAGACTGAAAATTAAAGAGATAAGCATCCAACTTAAGAAGTTAGAAAAATAATACTAGAATAAAACCAAAGCATAAAAATTAATGAAATAGAAAGTAAAGATACAAGAGAGGAATCAACGAAGCCCGAAGCTGGCCATTTAATAAACATCAGTAAAAGAAATAGAAAAAGAAATAAACAATGTTAGGAATAAAAAAAGTGGCCAAAATTCAGATGTAACAGAGAATATTATGAACTTTGTATGAATAAATATGAAATCTTTTGAAAATTTTCTGTAAAAATATAATTTGCCAAAAAATGATTGAAGAAATATAAAAACCTAAGCAGTCTTAAACCATTAAAGAAACAGAATTAGTAATTTAATTTTAATAATTAATAATTTAATTCTAAAATTCTAGTAAGTTTAACAAGGAAAACATTAGGTGCTGGTGGCTATACAGGTGAATTCTATGAAGTTTTCAAAAAATAAATGTCAAACTTCCATAAACCATTCCAGAAAACAGATAAATAGGAAACATTCCCAACTCATTTTACAAGACTGGTTTTAAAACTAGACAAAAACAGCATTTAAAAAATTACATGCCACTATCATTCAAGAACATGAGATACAATATCCTAAATAAAAATATTAGTCAATAAAATCTCACATCATATAAAACAAATAATGTACCCTGAACAATATGGGTTTATCTCTAAAATTATAAGTTTAAGATCTATTAGTACAATTTACCACATCAAAAGAGTAAAGGAGAAAAAGTCCATATCGTCCAATAGATGTAGAAAAAGCATCTGATTAAAATTAGTATCCAAACACAGTAAAACAACAAAACTTTTTAGCATATTCCACAAGGGAACCTTCTTTACCCTACTAGAGGATATCTACAAAACAACAACAAACAAAACAAAACCAAGCACACAGACTCAGTGGTGACACTTTACCACCATTTCCCTTAAAATCAGGATTAATGACACCATATACAAAAATTAATTCAAAATGGATCAAAGACCTCAACATAAGAGCTAAAACTATAAAAACTCTTAGAAGAAAACATAGGTGTAAATCTTTGTGACATTGGATATTGTACACAGGCAATGGTTTCTTAGATATGACACCTAAAGCACAAGCAACTAATGAAAACAGTAGATGAATTGGAATTCATCAGAATTAAAACTTTCATGCTGTAAAGGACATCATCAAGAAAGTGAAAGGCAACCAATAAAATGAGAGAAATGTTTTTCAAATCATATATCTGACAAGAGACTTATATTTGAAATCTATGAAGAACACTTAAAACTCAATAATGAAAAGACAAATCATCCAATTTAAAAATGGGCAAAGAATATGAATAGGCATTTCTCCAAAGAATATATACAAATGGCCAAGAATAAGCACACAAAAGAATGTTTCACATCCCCAGCCATCAGGGAAACACAAATCAAACCCACAATGAAATACCACTTCAAAACCACTAAGGTGACTGATCAAAAAGACAAATAAATAATGAGTGTTTCCAAGGATGCGGCGAACTTGGAATCCTCATACACTGCTGGAGGGAGTGTAAAATGGTATAACCACTTCAGAAGACAGCCTGGCAATTCCTCAAATGGTAAAACATAGAGTTACCATATGACCCAACAATTCCACTTGTAGGTATATACCTAAGAGAAATGAAAACGCATGTCCACAGAAAAACTTGTACACAGGGCTTCCCTGGTGGCGCAGTGGTTGAGAGTCCGCCTGCCGATGCAGGGGACAGAGGTTCATGCCCCGGTCCGGGAAGATCCCACACGCAGCGGAGCAGCTGGGCCCGTGAGCCATGGCCGCTGAGCCTGCGCGTCCGGAGCCTGTGCTCCGCAGCCGGAGAGGCCACGACAGTGAGAGGCCTGCGTACAACAACAACAACAACAAAAAACTTGTACACAAATGCTCATTGCAGTCTTATTCATAACAGCAAAAATGCGGAAAGAACCCCAAAATTCCATCATTAATGGATAAAATATGGCGTACCCAAAAATTGAATATTACTCATCAAAAAAAAGAAGCGAAGTACTAACTTGGGACTGACATATACACACTGCTATATTTAAAATAGATAACCAACAGGGACCTACTGTATAGCATGGGAAATTCTGCTCAATATTCTGTAATAACCTAAATGGCAAAAGAACTTGAAAAAGAATAGATACATGTATATGTATAAGTGAATCACTGTGCTGTACACCTGAAACTAACACAACATTGTTAATCAACTATACTCCAATATAAAATAAAAATTAAAAAAGGAGAAGTGAAGAACTGACACATGCTACAACATGGATGAACCTTGAAAATATGCTTAGTGAAATATGCCAGTCACACAGGACCATATATTGTATGTTTCCATTTATATGAAATGTCCAGAACAGACAAATCCATAGAGACAGATTAGTGTATTTATTCATTTCTAGAGCTGGGAGATATAGGGGTACTAGGGGATGATGGCTAAGGGGTACAGGGTTTCTTTGGCAGGGTAAGGAAAATGTTCTAAAATTGATTGTGGTGAGGGATGCATAACTGTGTGAATATGCTAAGAGCCATTTAATTGTATACTTCAAATGGGTGAATTTTATGAATTTATAGATGGGTGGATTTATGAGTATATTTCAATATAGCTATTCTTTTTTTAAAAATTTTTTTAAGGAAAAAATCAGAATTAAGGCCAGGATATTCACTATGACATTTTTATTGAGCATGATATTAAAAGGTCCTAATCAGCACAGTAAGATAAGAAAAGTAAATTAAGGTATAAGGATTGTAATTTCATTCTTTTACATGTAGCTGTCCAGTTTTCCCAGCAACACTTATTGAAGAGGCTGTCTTTTCTCCATTGTACATTCTTGCCTCCTTTGTCATAGACTAGGTGACCATATGTGCGTGGGTTTATCTCTGGGCTTTCTATCCTGCTCCATTGGTCTATATTTCTGTTTTTTTGCCAGTACCATACTGTCTTGATTACTATAGCTTTGTAGTATAGTCTGAAGTCAGGGATCCTGATTCCTCCAGCTCCATTTTTCTTTCTCAAGATAGCTTTGGCTATTCAGGGTCTTTTGTGTTTCCATACAAACTGTAAAATTTTCTGTTCTAGTTCTGGGAAAAATATCATTGGTAACTTGATAGGGATTGCTTTGAATCTGTAGATTGCTTTGGATAGTATAGCCATTTTCACAATATTGATTCTTCCAATCCAAGAACATGGTATATCTCTCTATGTGTTGGTGTCATCTTTGATTTCTTTCGTCAGCATCTTATAGTTTTCTGAGTGCAGGTCTTTTACCTCCTTAGGTACGTTTATTCCTAGGTATTTGATTATTTTTGTTGCAGTGGTAAATGGGATTATTTCCTTAATTTCTCTTTCAGGTCTTTCATTGTTAGTGTATAGGAATGCTAGAGATTTCTGTGTATTAATTTTGTATTCTGTGACTTTGATTAGCTCTAATAGCTTTCTGGTGGCATCTTCAGGATTTCTATGTATAGTATCATGTCATCTGCAAACAGTGACAGTTTTACTTCACTCCCTAAAACCATACACAAAAATAAACTCAAAATGGATAAAAGACCTGAATGTAAGGTCAGACACTATAAAACCTCTTAGAAGAAAACATAGGCAGAACACTCTTTGACATAAATCGCAGCAGGATCTTTTTTGACCCACTTCCTAGAGTAGTGAAAATAAAAGTTAACAAATGGGACCTAATTAAATTTAAAAGTATTTGCACAGCAAAGGAAACTATAAACAATACGAAAAGACAAGACTCAGAATGGGAGAAAATATTTGCAAACGAAGCAACGGACAAAGGATTAATCTCCAAAATATACAAATAGCTCATGCAGCTCAATATCAAAAAAAAAAAAAAACCCAATCACATAATGGGCGGAAGACCTAAATAGACATTTCTCCAAAGGAGACATACAGATGGCCAAGAAACACATGAAAAGATGGTCAACATCACTAATTATTAGCGAAATGCAAATCAAAACTGCAACGAGGTATCACCTCACAGCAGTCAGATGGCCATCATCAAAAAATCTACAAACAATAAATGCTGGAGAGGGTGTGGAGAAAAGGAAACCCTGTTATACTGTTGGTGGAAATGTAAATTGGTGCAGCCACTATGGAGAACAGTATGGAGGTTCCTTAAAAAACTAAAAATAGAACTACCATACGACCCAGCAGTCCCACTACTGGACGTATACTATATTCAAAAAGACAAGTGCACCCCTATGTTCATAGCAGCACTATTTACAATAGCCAGGACATGGAAGCAACCTAAATGTCCATCAACAGAGGAATGGATAAAGAAGATGAGGTACATATATATAATGGAATATTACTCAGCCATAAAAAGAAACAAAACTGAGTTATTTGTAGTGAGGTGGATGGACCTAGAGACTGTCATACAGAGTGAAGTAAGTCAGAAAGAGAAAAACAAATATCACATATTAACACATATGTGGAACCTAGAAAGACGGTATAGATGATCTTGTTTGCAAAACAGAAATAGAGACATAGACATAGAGAAAAAAACATATGGACAGCAAGAGGGGAAGGGGGGGATGAATTCAGAGATTGGGATTGACATGTATACACTATTGATAGTATGTATAAAATAGATAACAAATGAGAACCTACTGTATAGCTCAGGGAACTCTACTCAGTGCTGTGTGGTGACCTAAATGGGAAGGAAATCCAAAATAAGGGGATATATATATATATATATATATATATATATATACATATAGCTGCTTCACTCTGCTGTACAGTAGAAACTAGCACAGCATGGTAGAGCAACTATACTCCAATAAAAATTAATTTTTTAAAAAATGGTATGAGGATTGTAATGAAAGGGAAAAAAAGTCTACAAAGAAATCCCAGAAGACTCTACAGATAAATTATTATCATTATGTGTTGATAATTATTATTATCATCAAGCTTGCTGATTATAAAATCAATATACAAAAAAATAAAATTTATTTTTTATACTAGCTACAAATGGTTAGAAAATATAATTTTTTAAAGATTTTTTTTTTACAGTAGCAGTAAAAACTATGTAGCTAGAGATAAATCTAACAAAAAATGTTCAAATTCTTTATGGAGAATTATAAAGCTCCACTGAGAGACAGTGAAGGAGGGCATTCAAGGCCCATGCCTATCTAGTCGTCCTCTGAGATTAAGTTTAAAAGGCAGGTTGCGACCAGATCACACAATGTCCTTTCTTCCTTAAAAAAAAACAAAAAAACAGAAACATTGCCCTTTCCTTACCCCTCTGTTAAAGTATGAGTAACTGAAGTCCTTAACACTCCAGGGATATGAGTTTATGTGAAGGTTTTAGCACTAACAAGGGGAATTTGGAGCAGTGGAGGGCTTCAAAGGGAGAATTTCCTTTTTGTACAGTAGAAACTAACACACTTTGTAAAACAACTATACCACAATTAAAAAAAAAAAGAATTTCCTTTTTAAGGCTGAATTTATGTTTTAAATGAAGTGAAACAGAATTTTTTAATGAAGTAGAATAGAAAATACTAAAGTGAATTTCTCATAATAAGGCCAAATATTCTTTCACAAAATGCTTGTTTCAGATGGATGTATATGTGAGTGTGTCCTGGATTCCTGGGTATAACATATTTCTTAACTGTGGATAACAATCCTAAAAGTTGGAAAAATGCTGATTTTGATGCTTGGCGACTCCAAGATCTCCATTGTTAGTCTGGCTCCTGTCCACCCACAGTTCCCGAGCTCCTTTCCAATGAGCTGCTGGAGAGTTCCAAGTGGATTGCCTTGCAGGATCTGAGCAGATCTAGACTTGAACTTGTTACCCTCTTTGCTCCAGACAAGCTCCTTCTCACATATTTCCCACTTAGTTCTGCATAACCCGGCCCTGCCCACCTCACCCTGCCCCACCCTGCCCCCCAGATATATAGGAGGTATGAAGAATTACTCAAGTCTCCCCTGCACCTTTCTACCGTTGTTCAACCTGGGTACCTTCCACCATCCTTCCACATTCCCATGTTTTTATGGGTCATTCCCCTTTCCTTAAGACTTCCTTCAAATGCCTCCCTGCACCTTGAAGACACCCTGATTCACTATGGCTCCCTCCACATCCTTAGAGTTCCTTGTCCACAACTCCAGTGTGGCTTGTGTATGTGTTATGTGTCCTTCTGTCTTCCCCATAGACTGTGAGCTCCCGAGAACCCTGCGCTGTGTCTGTCTTGCACACCATTGTGGTGTTCAGCGTGTAGGAAATCTTCGTTAAGGATTTGTTCAATCAAGAGCAGATGTGGAGCCAGGAAGCACCAAGGGCAAACTTCACAGCTCTGTTTCTTTCTTGCCTTTCCCTCCTAATCCACATACAGTGTGCCTTCTCCTGTAGAGACCCTGAGCCCACTAAGCCACGTGCGCTGCCCCACCTTCCTCCTCTCCTCCTCCCTCCCCCTCCCCTCCGTCTCCCCTCCGCTCCCTTTCCCGGCAGTGTCCCCTGTACAGCACAGGGAGAAGCCAGGGGCCCAAAGAAAGAATGCAGACTGACTCACACCCCCACTTCCTTTGGGTGTAATCTGTCCCTGATTCTCACCGGAACAGCTGGCCCTCTTTGTGCCCCTGAGCTCTTTGTGTCACATCAAACAATGAAGGCTCTGCCGAATGCACCCACACAGCTCAGCACAGAAGCAAAGAATGGACAAATGAATCCCTGGCGCCAAAGTAGATCTGCCCCCAGTACCACGTTCTCCTCACTTCTGACCAGGCTGTGACAACAGCCTCCCCTTCTCTCCCTTTCTCTACCCCTTCCTTAAAAGGCTTTGATCACATCCCTACTCTACTCAAGGACCACATGTGGCTCCCTATGGCCTAATGAACCAAATTCCAGCTGTCCTTCCCAATCCGCAAAGAACTTCACTGAAGCCGCTGACCCAATATTACGTCTGTCCCCTCCTTCCCTACACTCCCCCTTATGCCAGTGGGATCCACGTCTTCACTGTGTCCCTGTGATCACTACCCCTGCCCGTGTGCACGCACACACCACTTTCAGTCATTACCCAATATTTTGAGAACCTACTACGTGCCAGGCACCATATTTGGCGCTCAGGGCAGCTGGGGACAAAACAGACTGAACCTCTACCTCATGGAATTTTCATCTAGAGTAGGGTTTCTCCCCCTCAGCACTGCTGACATTTGGGGCTGGATAAGTCTTTTGTCGTGGACAGGCCATGCATTGCAGCATCTTTAGCCCTATCCCTGGCCTCAGCCTGCGAGATGCCAGATGCTCTCCTCTCCCCATTGTGACAAGCAAAAGTGTCTCCAGGCATTGCCTGGGGAACAACACTGCCCTCTATTGAGAGCCACGGGCCTAGAGCAGCAGAGAGGACTTGTTACAAATCATCTGAGGAGCTTGTTAAAAAAGCAGGTTACTGGATGCCACCCCAGAGAGGGGCCCAGGAATCTGCATGTCAATGGCCATGCTGGTGACTCTGATGCAGGCTGTTCCAGGACATCTGTTGGAGGAACACTCAAGTGTTTCTACACAGGAGACAGACCAATAATCCCATCAAGTTGATTCATTACGGTGATGAGATGTGTAGGAAACAAGATAGGGGAGCAGGTGCTATTCGTGCTTCGATGTGGCAGCCGCACCCTGGTTGAGGGTCAGGACAGCCCCAGGAGCAGCTAACCAAAGGTTAAGCCAAGTGTGACAGCACAGGTAGGGTCAACCTGGGAGAGGTGCGAGGAGGCGGTGCCACATCTCCGCACCTTTGCTCCTGCCCCCTTCGGTTCCTGATGTGCACTTCCGCTCACCTGCCCAAAGCTTCTCCTTCCTTCACGGGCCCACTCAGGTCAAGCCTTCTCCGGGCAGCCTTCCCTAACAGCTCCAGCCCAGTGGTGCCTCCCGCCTTAAACATTTCAACACTCATTCCTATCTCATGTGTGGCCATTGTGTTTCCCCAAGTAGACATCAAGCCCCCTGAACACCAGGACCACATCATCTTCTTTAGAGACCCCATGGTGCCCTTCCAGGATTGAATGCATGCAACTTTTGCTTGCTTGATTGGATTCATTCAGTCCCTGGAGTGAGGCCTGTGAGGCGGCCTCTGAGACTGAGGGGCTCAGGGTCTCTGTGTGAGAGGATGGCATGCAACTGGTATGCCCGCTGAGCTCCGGGCAGCCGGCACACCCACCCAAGATCAGGGAGGGCCTGCCAGGGCAAGCACCTAGAAGCTGAGCTGCCATTTGCCGTGGGCACGGATATTCTCCCACTGTTGACGAGACGGCAATGATCCCGGCAGCCCCGGCAGCTCTGGGTAGGTGCCAGCAGGGGGTAGGAAGGAACCCACAGCCAACCTGCTGAGGAGTAAGTGCAGCAAGCAGGCCATTTGGGGCCCAGCAGGGTCATCTCTGGGGGGCAGCAGGCCCAATGGGCTCTGGCAAGCCGGGAGACTCTCTGAAAATATCCTTTAAAGATATCAGCACCAGGCAGAGCTCGTCAGCTGTCCTCAACCAGAGAAAAACGCTCTCTGGGAAGGTCAGGAGCAGCGGCTGGTTGGAAACAAATGTCCTGGCCAAGGCGCCTCATCCTACCCAGCTCTGGGACATGGAGCGGAAAATGGCCTAACTGCTTGGCTTTCCTGCTGTGAGCCAAGGCCCGGCAGCAATGTCACTCTGTCATCCCTGAGTGCCGCCCAGACTAGGGGCACAAATGACTGCTGTGGAATCCAAAGGACGAAAAGAGAACAACTCTTTTATTATTTAGAAGTTTAGAGAAGACGGGATGTTTATATAGCTAGCCAGGCATTTTGTTTTCTATCAGCCTCGCTGGGGAGGGGCAGCGAGAGTAGGAAGACAACTGACAGCAAAGGAAAAACCTCCAGTATAAAAGAGAGGTGGGTTCTTTCCAAAAGAGGCTCTGAAATGGGAGGATCCTGGGGCAGCCCTCTCCCAAGCCCTGAAACCAGGCAGAGTAACCCGAAGCTGTTCCCCCGCCAGCAGGGCAGGCAGATGAAAATGGTTGGTATTTCCGTATATTTTCCGCACACACAGGGACTGAGGCTGGGCCCGAGTTTCTGAGTGACACCTCCTACTGCTCTGTCTCTTAATGGAGTTTGCCCGTGGATGAGGTGGGGTGGGGGGAGAGCCCAGGAGGGGAGGGTTAACTTCTGCTGCAGCTCTGACCTTCTGCGTAAGGATGAGAAAGAACCATCTGTTTCAGAGGGATCAGGGTGTGAGTTTCACAGATCCAGTGGTTACTGGTTTATAAGGATTCACTATCTCTGTCGCATCGTCCTAGCCCATTATCCCCCCAACCTAACCCGGCACTCCTGCGGGGAACAATATGCTTTTTCCCCTAAGGGCCACCACAAAAGTTCAGGACTCGAGTGGTAAGCCTATCCGATTTTGAGCCCTCCACACCCGGCAGCCTCTCCTCCAACCAAATGGCCAAATGGCGCTGTAGATTTGGGGACACCGATCTGACCCCTGCGGCCGCTCAGGGCATTCACATGGATTTATCGTCAGCTTGGCCGCTCCGAACTCCAACCTGTCCCCCATTTTTCACAACAGAACAAAGTTGTTGGGCGCCTCCGGCCAGCGCTGGGCAGGCGTTCTCCTCTAGCTGGGAGTAGAGATGCGCTTCGAGCGCGGTGACCCGAACCTAACGCGGCGGTGCTCGAGGCTAAATTCAGACCCACGGTCGCTCACCCCGGGGACGCCGAGGCGGATGCTGCGGCCGCCACCTGGGGACTCACCCGCGGGCTCCGCGCACCCCGACCCGCGCTCGGACTTTCTTACCTCTTGATGTAGTTCCTGCCATACAAGATCTGTTGCAGCAAGGTCACCAAGGCGAAGGCGCAGATGAAGATGAAGAGCAAAGTTCGGTTCCCCAACAAATCCCGGTTCGCCGAGGGGTCCGCGTAGCGCATCCTGGCGGCCGCTCGCGCACGGCGGGTCGCGGCGTGCGCCAGGCGCCTGGGGGCCCCCGCAATCACGCGCGGGGCTGCGGGGCCCCTGGGGGCGCGCGGCCCACCAGGCGCCTCTGCGCGCGGTCAGGAGGGTGGAGGACTTCTCCGGGCAAAGTTTCCGGCTGGCGAAGACGGAGCAGGGGCATCCGAGCATCGCCCGCGGCGGGGCGGCTGGCAGAACAGGGCAGGCCTCTGGGAACTCGACAGCGGCCCCGGGCCTTCCCTCCGGATGCCTTTCCCTCCCGGCGTCCGCGCCCGGCAGCCTCCGATTTCCCTGCGGAGCGGCGACGCCAGGTGCCCTGAGCGCGGGCGGCCCCTCCCGCCGAGGTGGCGGCCAATGGGGAGCGGGGCACGGGCAAGGTCCGCCTGTGCGCCCGAGAGCGCCGCACACCGCCCCCTCCGGCCGGGCTCCGGATCGGTCTTCGAGCGCAGTGCCCGGCCCTGGCGGGCCAAGTCCGATCTCCGGGCCCGCAGCGAGGGAGCGCGAAGGTCGGCCTTCAGTTCTGCAGATGGGAGGTAGGGGACAAAACACCCGGACAGTCTGGGTGAAGACAGGCGGGCGATGGAAAGGGGAAGGGGTGGAGCGGAAAATGCCGGGTTTGAATCGTGGAATTTAAAAAGGAGGCAGGAAGGGAAACCGCGGCTGCGGAGCTGGGCTGGCTGGAGGGGAGCGTTTGCATGCGACGCGCAAGGCACCGAGTCACCGCCGCGGCCGAGTCCTCGCGCTCTCGGGGAGATTTCTCTGGAGAAAGCGGAGCAAGGTCAGCCGGGTAGCCCTTCAAGGACGGAGCGCGCGGCTCCTGCATGCTGATGGCCTGCGGGATCGCCCGCCCGCGTCCCCGGAGCCCCACTCCAGCAGGGAGGAGATTCAGGGGCTCTCTGCCAGGGCCACAGGCCTCCTCGCATTCCCCAGCCGCAGCTCCCGCCTGTTCGTCAAAGACCTCATTGTCACCGAGACACTGGGACCTTGTCTCATCCTTGGAACCACTCGTAAATCTTAGGTCAGGCAGCTGGCCGCCTTCGGGAGCCACTGTCCCCCAAAGCTTTAGTAAGTCACTGTCTAGAAAAGTCTGTGCTTCAAGAGTGCACACCAGGGAAAAATAAACAAATGCAATGCCAAAGCCGTACCGCATCAGAAATCCTAACCTCGAACTGTGCTCCCCGCTCCTCCCCTCACCCCGCACCCCACCCCGCACGCCCAGCCACAGCCCTGGCAGCCTGGCACTGCGAGTCTCCACCGCCTGGGAGTCACGTGCCCCCGGCGGTCACCACGTAGCCCTCACTGGAAGGGCGCCCCTTCCCAGGTCCCTCCAGCCAGTCGGGGAGGTTCTAGAGTCAGGTCGGGGCTTCAACTTGGAACTTGACTGGAACTCGAATCTCTCAGCGAGAAAAAGAACTTTGACGGTGAAGTACCCAGACTCCAATATTCTGGTCTCGGCATTTAATAGTTCGCTCTTTGAACTGAAAAGACCAAAGAACACATGGTTAAATCTCATGATTAGGGTTCCACCAATGTCTTGGAAGTCATGCTAATTTACAAGGTGAAAGTGGACCCTGTGCTATCTGTGTATCAAATGCATATTATCCATGAGGTTGCCAGTAGGCGTTTTAGCCAACGAAAGAAATAATACATAAACACTTAGATGGTCCATTATTATTATAATCCCCACATTTGATTGGTGTCTTGCACATCAAAATGCTTGCTTTTGCATGTACTAATGAGTTAGCACCTCCTAGGCTCCGGCTAACCCAGTCTACAGTCAATAGGTTCAAAGCTCAAAGACTGGAATCGGAGAGGTAGCTCTTTCTCCCACACCCACAGGCAAGGTTGGCTTCCAGGGAGTGGGACCAGTGCCGTAACCACACCCTCAGCCTTGGCTTAACGTTCCACTCTTACCGTCTTCAAATTCTCAATTTTTTAAGAAGGAGGTCCAGTACTTCACTTTGCAATGGGCCACATAAATTATGTAGTAGGTCCAGCACGCAGGCTCAAGTTAACAGAGTCCTAGCTCTTCACTTAGTTGGCCCTTGCCCGCAGTGTGGATAAGGTATATCACCATCACGCCAGGCAAGGCACTCTCTTGTCTCCTTTCCTTTCCTGCTTATTCTCCACTCACGTCAGGTACCGACACTTATAGCTGTCTTTGGATGCACGCTTCCCTGGAAAAACCAAACAACTCTATTTTAAAGTAATAAATCCAAATTATTCTAAAAATGTACAGCTTGCTGAGTTTTCACAAGTTAAATACACCATGTAATCGGCACACACCGATCAAGAAACAAAAACGTTATCAGTCCCCCAGAATCTCCTCCTGCAGCTTTCTAGTTACTACACACTCAAGAATAACCACCATTTGACTTCTAACACCAAACATCAGTGTTTCCTTTTCTTGCATTTTATGGAGGATGGAAATGGAATCATACATTATATGTTCTTTCATGTCTGACTGCCTTTGCCCACTATTGACTGTGAGATTCATCCCTGTTGTGTGGTAGGCAGAATTCTAAGATGGCCCCCAAGATTCCTCATCCTCTCTTGTACTCGCAGCCTCTCCCAGTTATTCAACTGAACATTAATCTAGGTGCTGCTGTAAAGGCATTTTGCAGATGTAATTAAGACCCAGATCAGTTGGCTTTAAGGTGTGGAGATTGTCCTCAGTGGGCCTGATCACATGAGCCCTGAAAAAGGATGGGGCTTTTTCTGGTGAAAGGGAAATGAAGTATGAGAGGAATTGACACAAGGGAAATTCTTCATTGTTGGTATTGAAGATCGAGGGGTCCACATGGATACAGATGGTCTCTAAGAGCTGACATTGGCTCCTGGTGACAGGCAGCAAGGAAATAGGGACCTCAGTCCTCCAGTCACAAGAAAGGGCCCGAATTCTGCCAACAACCCAAATGAACATGGAAGAGGATCCTGAGCTTCAGCACCTAACACCTTAACTTCAGCCTGTGAGGCCCTCAGCAGAAAACCCAGCTACACCGGGCCTGGATTTAAGACTAGCACAACTGTGAGCTGGTAAGTGTGTGCTGATTTCAACCGCTAGGTTTGTGGTAATTTGTTTCATAGCAACAGAAAACGAATGCCTCGTGTGTTAGAGTTCAGTTTATAGTATGCCATTGTTGGACTGTAGTACAACTTGTTTATCCATTCTCCTGTTGACGGACATCTGCGTAGTTGCAGCCATGAACATTCCAGAGCACGTCTTTTGGTGAATATATGCGTGCGTATCGGTTGGCTATCAGGATTTAGAAGTGAAATTGCTGGGGCATGGAGTAACTTATGCTTAGCTTTAGTGACTACTGCTAAACAGTTTCCAAAGGGATAAGTTATTTTTTCATAGGTAATTTATTCAGACTTGCCGTGACCTAATAAGGAACTGGTCCCATCCTAGCTGATACTAACTAGCTAATCTAATAGCAAAAAGCCCACCAAGCCAAGAGCCAAAACAGTCAAGAGAAAATAACAGCTTTAGACCCTGGATACTGTCTCTCCTCAATGGCCTGGTCACCTGCATGAATCAGCAGTGAAGAATATTGATGCTGGCATTAGCCATAGATAGAATCTCGTGGCAGTAGAGTGGGCCCTCCATATCCACAGGTTCCACATCCTCAGATTCAACCCACCAGGGACTGAAAATATTTGGAAAAAATTCCAAACTCCAGAAAGTTCCAAAAAGCAAAATTTGAATTTGCTGTGTACCAGCAATTATTTACATAGCATTTAAACTGTATTTACAACTATTTACATTGTAGTAGGTAATATAAGCAGTCTAGAGATGTGTATAGGTTTTATGCAAATACTATGCTATTTTATGTAAGGGACTTGAGCACTGGTGGATTTTGGTGTCCACTGGGGCCCTGGAACTTATATATGGGAGGTATTTGGATCGCTTGATACTCTGCAGAGCAATAGTCTGGACTAGCAATAGTCCAAATCTCTGCTGACACTGCTCTTCTGATCCTAATGGCATTTTAAACCTGTCTCCACAGGAAGTCAAAGAAGTGTCTTTCACATACACACAATTGCAAGCATCTATGATGGAGTCAGAGCCTGAAGATCTTGAAACACGGAGGTCTGCAGTCCCTGTCGTTTCTATTAACGGAAACATGGTTTTATTTTAAGCCAAATTGGTATTCTGATTGTAGAATTGCAGCAAGTACTCAGAAGGCCTTGCAAACAAAAGAGTAAACACATGGAGAACTGGTCCCTCTGCCAGATTCAGCGAACACCATTTTTATATCCTAATTGCCGGGAATGGGGACAGCTGCATCACTGTTTAAAACACACACTCATGCACAATTAAGCCAAGAATAAATGTCAACACTGGCACAGTCTGCTAAATAACTGATAACTGATGGGCATTACTCATGCTGTGAGCATTGTCTCCAATGGAAAATGGAAAGATTCCTATTTTGAAAAGATCTTAGAGGTTTCTACTGGTTTAAGAAAGCTGGGTTTACCGAGGGGGAAAGGGGGGTGGTGGGATGAATTGGGAGATGGGGATTGACATGTATACACTATTGATACTATGTATAAAATAGATACTAATGAGAACCTACTGTATAGCTCAGGGAACTCTACTCCGTGCTCCGTGGTGACCTAAATGAGAAGGGAATCCAAAAAAGGGGGCATATATGTATATGTATAGCTGATTCACTTTTCTGTACAGTAGAAACTAACACAGCATTGTAAAGCAACTACACTCCAATAAAAAGAATTTTTTAAATACATCCACTATAAAATTTTTAAAAATACATCCAATCTAAAAAAATTTTTTTTTACTTTTTTAAAATATATCCACTATATCCCTTATCAGATATATAATTTGCAAAACTTTTCTCCTGTTGTATGGGTTGTCTTTTTACTTTCTTGATTTTTTCCTTTAAAACAAAAGGTTTTTAATTTTGGTGAAAAAAAAGAAAAAGAAAGCTGGGTTTTGTAACAAACGGCACAACTGCAGCCTGCCAGGTTATGTAAGTGGCATTCCACCCATGTGTTCAAGGAGTTTGTGATAAGAACATGCCGTTCTTGTGCATCTTTATATTTGTAGGAACAAGGCAGATTTGTGGTTTGGAGACACTTTTTCTGGGATAAGGGTGTCTTGTGGCCACTGACTAGAAATGCCCAGGGATGGCCTCGTAATCCAGAGAGCCAGGGTTTGCCACTTGCATGGGCAGCTTCAGACACTGGACTCTGTGCCATCAGTCTTGTTTTCAATAAATTATTATTATAGACTGTAACTATAACTTAAACTCCTTGTTCAGTTCCCTTATGAAGGGAATTGAACATGTTCATGTCCCTTGAACATGGATATGAAGTCACCATTGGCCTTCACATCTCCAACCTGAGAAACATCCTTCTTCTGTCTCAGCACCACCTCCCAGGTGACAACTGAAAGAAAAATGCACGACATAAAGTTGTGAGTTAAGTTTTATTTGGGGACCTTACTGAGGACTATAGCACAGACAGCTCTGAGGAACTATGCCAAAGAGGTAAGGGAGGAGGCAGTATACATGAATTTTTTTTTGCTGGAAAAAACATGTAGTCAAACATCAAAAGATGACTGCTAAGCGCAAAGAACAGACATCTCAAGTTAATGATTTTAGTGCTTTTCTATGTATGGGAAGGTGCAAGAATCTGGGATCACTTGAAAATTTTCTTTAGATACACATCTTAACTATCTAGGGGCCAGTATATCCAAAGCACAGAATGCTTCCTGTTTTTCTCCATCCTGAATTTTCTTCAGGGCTCAGTGTCAGTGGGTGACTGCAGTGGCTAATGGCTTTATCCTTGTAGAACCGGAAAGGTGGGCAACACTTTTTGTTTACACAGGTATTTCTCTCCTGCACTTGCCCCAGTTTACCCAGTTTGCTTCAAAAGGTGGAGATGTTATTATTATTCCATAATAGTTTATGCATCCAGGGCATTGCAGTGCAGAGAGATTCATTTCTACTTCGGGCATGTCATATTCCCACAGATAGAAACTGCTACACGGTTTATAATAAGGTCACTCAGAACACTTTTAGAGGGAATTCCCTGGCTGCCCAATGGTTAGAACTCCGCACTTTCACTGCCAAGGGCGCGGGTTCAATCCCTGCTCAGGGAACTAAGATCCCACAAGCCGTGCCACGCAGCCAAAAACCAAACACACTTAGATGACATGGTGGCCAAAAAGGGACCTGGGATCTCCTGTGCTCACCTTAAAGGCAGAGTCCTGGGGTAGAAACATTGGGATCAGGTCCTGTCCTTTGAGGAAGAGCACGGATGAATTCAGCTGAATGTTTTTCATTACAACCCAGGGCTGGCCCCGAGTCACATTTTGCTGCTGGTCTGTATAGTGCCAGAATTTCAAAAAATGCCTATCAATGTAGCTGCCTAGAAATGTTTAATGTTTCTTAGGTACCTGAGAAATGGAAAGGGATGACTGCTCCCCTGTGATCATCCATTTCTAAAGCACCAGGGGAGGTTCCCAGCCCTAACACCATGGCCTCAGCAGAGCACGTGTCATTTACCCACCGTCCTGGGTCCTAAAACTCCAGATGTTCGGTAGCCATGATGGAGGTGCTCCCATGTTCTTGGTATTGTATGACATGCCAGGGAAACGAGATCAGTAAGTCATAGTCTGTGCCCTTAAAGGAGCTCACAGCGCAGTGAGGACAGACACACAGCGCCCTAGAGCAGGATAAGTGTGACTGTAAACCCAAATCGGTGTGTCGGGGTGGAGAGGTGGGCAGGGGCCGAATGGCAAGGAAGATGTCCAGAGGAGGCGGTGTTTGGCATGAATTGAGACAGGTAAGGAGGTTGGCCAGGTAGAGCACTGGGACGAGGCATACTGGGCAGAGGAGCCATGTGGGCAGCAGCAGGCGTGGCACAACCAGCTCAGTGTGGCTGGAGATGAGGCTGGGGGTGGCAGGAGCCAGAGCACAGGGAGCTGGGACTTATCCACGGAACTATTGCAAGATTTTTATTTATTTATTTATTTATTTTTGCGGTACGCGGGCCTCTCACTGCTGTGGCCTCTCCCATTGCGGAGCACAGGCTCCGGATGTGCAGGCTCAGTGACCATGGCTCACGGCATGTGGGATCTTCCCGGACCGGGGCACGAACCCGTGTCCCCTGCATCGGCAGGCGGACTCTCAACCCCTGTGCCACCAGGGAAGCCCATATTGCAAGATTTTAAGTAGGGGAATGATATGCTCAGATTTGCATTTTAGATAAATCAATCTGCAGGATGGTGGAGAACAGTGTGAGGGAGAAATGCCTGCAAAGACACGGATGTGACAGACCCCTCCCCACTGCTGCAGCGCCCCACACCCCATTGGCAGGTGGCCCCACCATGGATTTCTCGTTATGGTACCAACTTGAGAAGGCATTCTCTGCCCCTTCCAGGGCAGCAGGCAAGGAGTAGAGGCACAGGCTCACTGCTTCATGAAAGCTGTCACCGTAGTCAGTGCTTCACCATCCAGCTCATTTGATATTCATGGAAATCGGTAAGCATGCTCGGAACAGGTCCACTGTGCACTGGGAAGCTCAGAGCCCATCTCTGATACACCTTTTTTTTTTTTCCACTTTCCAGGGCTCCCTCTGGTTCCTGGTACAAAAACACACTCTTTCCCCTCCCTTTTAAAGCCCTGCTCTTGGGAAAATCTTTCGTTCAGTGCTCGTGATGGAAGGAAATTTAATGTGAAGTATCATCTGTGCCTGTAACAAAGGCCAGTCCCAGGAGAGCTGCACAGAGAGTACTGGAAGGAAACCCTCAGGTGAACAGCACCTTGACCACATCCTCCTGTGTCTTCAATGCAATCTAATGGAGAGTGGTTTTCTGGAGGAACATGGATCTGATGATATAATAGGAATTAGTGGAAACAGGGCTCTTTAAAGGAAACTTCTTGTAATGTTTTCTTGTCAGTACTTTCATATGAAAAACAACAGGATTGATGTGTTCTGCCTGAAGACCCTGAAAACAGAGCCTCGTCCACAAGCATAGTCACCAGTAGGATGGCCTGGCCTTGCTATGTGGTGGGTTAGCCCAGACCGTTGTTACTTACAGGCCAAGCAGATGGTGCTGTATACCAGGGGTCAGCAAGCTTTTACTGGAAAGGCCAGATTCTGTAGGCTTCATGGGCCATCCCCTTCTGTTGCAGGCAGCTCTGCCGTTGCCCAATACAGAAATGAATGGGCATGACCAGAGTTGGCCCCCAGGCGGTAGGTGGCTGCCCCTGGTCCATATCATGTGATAGGCAGAGCCCTACGCAAAAGTCCTACTCCACTGACATAAAGAGTCACTGTAAAAGGCATTCCCCTGCGTTCAGGCATTATGTCTACAAAGGCCTGATAGATGATAACATGTTAATCCATTATCCATTGTCAACAGGTTAGCACAGATTCATTTATCCTTGAAGTGCAGCCTGGAGATCACAGGATGACATTCCCATGCATAGAATGCCCTCTAACTTTGACCAGCTGTACCATAAATACATGCCCCTGGTCATCAGGAACCACTGAGCATGAATATGGGCTGCTTGATGAGACTCCATCTCACTTCTGGAGATAATAAATCTTGTGTCTTGAAGGTCAGTGCACCAGTTAAGAGCTTTTGAGTAAAATAACAGGAGCCATAGGGAAATTTATGTTCCCACATAACAGAAAAACTAGAGGTGAGGTGGGATCAACAATTAGCTAACCAGTATTTCTAGAACCCAGTTTCTTTCTATCTTTAGCTCTGTCATGTAAAGTATAGGCTTCTTCCTAAGCATGGCTGTCCTCATGGTTATATGGTGGCTTTCAGCAATAATTGAGACATTAGCAGAACAGAGAGAGAAAGAGAGAGAGAGGAAGAAAGAGAAAGACACTCTCCTCCAACCTGGGACCCATAATAATCACTGGACGGATGCCACGCACGGGATTGGCTTACATCTGGGTCCTTGAACCAATCATTGACAAGGTAATGGTATTATCATAGTTGGCTTAGTCTACTAAGAACCCTCCCCAAGAGCTGGGGTCAATTCCAGAAACCACATTGCTGCTACAGAGTTGAAGATGGAATGAATGTTGGAGAGTCAATCGCCGTGTCCACCAAGAGCAGCGTTTATTTTTCACTTATGTTTCCCTTTTCCTCTTTTTAATAGGACACTGTTGCTGTGACCGAGTAGTGCTGAGAAAAAAGAAATGAGAGAGTAGGGACATGTGCCCCTTCAACATCCCAGAAATGCCATTTCAGAGCCATGTACAGCATCACCCATGGCTCTGTCTCCTGCCTATCCCACCAACCCCCAACACATGTTACTGATTTACTGGTGCTACACCCATGACTACAGCCACCAAGCTCAGAGGAAAAGAGAGAAGCCAGGCAACAGGTTGGCCAACTTACAAGTGAGGAAGCAGATTATGTTTGTTTTCTGAATGCCCTGGTGTTTGGCTGCAAAGCCTGCCAGGAGGGAGAGAGTGGTTGACAGTGTCCTGGAGTGTGGGGATGCTGTTGGATAGTGGGAAAGAGCTAGGGATGGGGCAGAAGGTGACACGCTTTAGGTCACAGCTCTATGAGCTCGGGAGAGACAGCTACCTTCTGTAGCCCCCTGGTATCTTCATATGTAAACCAGAAAATATACTACCTACCCCTCAAAGGAGGAGTCTGTGAAGATTAAATGTAAGAGCATTTTGTAAACTCTAAAGCTGTACAACTCTAGACAGCAGTATTTACTACGGCTGGAGATAGAGGGAGAGTTGAGTCTTAATGAATTTGTGAAGGTGGTCAGGAATCCCCGGTGGCTTTCCTGGTCCAGCCTATCTGCTGGCCCAAATCCCCACTGGAGCCCAGACCATGATCTGCCCCCTTCACTTTCCTCCCACCAAAGATTACCTGTCTTGTGTCTCACTACACACCTGAAGCTGACCTAAGGAAGTATGGAATCATGGAAAAAGCATGATCCTAAGCATCAAAAACCTGAATCCTAGGTCTGGCTCTGCCATTAACTGACCATCTGAATTCAGGCTTGATTAATCTATTGGCAACCTTGGACTTTGAGCCTATAAAAGAAAAGAGAGCTCTGGTTTTTAAAACTTTTTCCAGCATTAAAATCCTGGCTTCAAAGAAAAAGGGTGCTCTGTGTTCTTCATCCCTCCCCTTGCGCCCATTCTCAGCCCAAATGGCATTCCCTAGGCACCCTCATAGAGAGGCATGGGCTTACTGAAGCATAGTTTGAAAACACTGGGCTAAATGATCCCCCAAGGTCCCACTCATCTTTAAAATTCTCTAACTCAGTCTCTACTTCTAAGATAAAAGCCTTCATGCTAATGTGAGAAGTAATATAATATAATATAACATAATATAATATAATATAGTATAGTACCCCTACTAGAATCATTTGTATTTGAGTAGGAATTCTCATAGCCATATAATCTTATGAATTAATACATAAAGATAGAATTTCAGGCACCATGTGTGTGAGGGAGGTAGTTGGGAGACCCCTTGGATCCCCTAAGATCATACAACTTGGGTTGTCCATTCAGCTTTCATTTAAAGCCTAATCTTTTGAAGTGGTTAATGGTATTTTTCAGGCTGGTGAGTGACAGCTTGGCTTCCCAACAGCTCCTTGGTTAACGGTGAGGCCCAAGGAGGACAAGGAAAAGCCATCATGTCTTTCATGGCGGGAATATGAGTTAGAATCAGGTTCAGCTCTGAGGGACAGAAATCCAATAAAGTTATACATTCTCTTCTATTATATAACAGACATCCAACAGCAATCTAGGGCTAGGAGAATGGCTTCATTCAAAAGAGTCTTTGAAGATCCAAGCTCCTTCTAGCTCATCACTTTAATATTCCAAGGAAGTAGCTCTTGTCTTCATGTTCCAAAATAGACACCAGAGCTCCAGCCATCAGATCTAAGTTCCAGTGAACAAGATGAGGAAAGAGATAAAGAAATGGAGGTCTTTCTCCATTTAAAGACATTCTCTGGGGGTAAGGGATGGAGGGATAAATGGGAAGATTGGGATTGACACATAGACACTACAATATATAAAATACATAACCAATAAGAACCTACTGTATAGCACAGGGAACTCTACTCAATAATCTGTAATGGCCTATATGGGAAAATAATCCAAAAAAGAGTGGATATATGTATATGTATAATAGATTCACTTTGCTTTACACCTGAAACTAACACAACTTTGTAAATCAACTACACTCCAGTAAAAATTTTTTTAAAAAGACATTCTCTGAAGTTTCACATAACACTTCTGCTCACACCTCATTAGCTAACCTGAGTTTTGTAGTCAACCTAAATAAAAGGGAAGCTGGAGGAAATCACCTTCTAGATGGGAAAAGAAGGAAGGATGACCTACGACCGCTGGTGGGTTCCATGTCAGGAGCTAGTCAGCCACAGGGAAGGGTCAGTGATCCTCGGAATTTCAGTTCTGGGATTTATACATTGACCCGGGCTCTTGGGAATTGTACTTGGATACCTTCAGATTCTTAAACATAATTTTTTAGTGTCATTAAAATAGATGCAGATGAGATCTGCATAAGTAATAATGAGTATGAACTTTAAAAATACATTTGTACTAAGTGCTGCAAAGTCCTATTTTCTTTTAACCTTTTAAAAAAGTATAACATGTGTACAGAAAAGTGTAAAAATCATGGTGTACGCCTCCATAAATTATCACAAAGTGAAGACACCCAGGTAACTGCCACTAAGGAAAAAAAACAAACCACCAGCGCCCAGAGCCCTCCTGTGCTCCCCCCAATTCAATCTGCCCATCTGGAATCCTTCCTTTTTCGCCCTTTTCCTTCGCAGCTCTGTCCTAGCCCCATCTTCTCTTCTGCTCTCCTCATTTCCCGGGCCTCCCAGACAAGCCGGAGGTCGGGGCGGGGTGGGGGGCGGGATGGTGGTAATTTTTTGAGGCTGTTGTGCCTTCTGGAGCAGCATGACCTTTGGATCCAGGCTCACCAAGATCTAGATCTCAGCCCCTCTGCTCACAGCCTCTGTGCATCTGGAGAGACGTAACCTCTCTCACCCCAGCCCACACACCGTCCTGAGGGTCAAATCTGCTGGTCCCTGTACTCCGCACAATACCCGTGCGTGCTGGCACGCCACACATGGGGGCCCATATGACAGCCACTGCACTTTCATTTTTATACTTTTGGTTGGGCCTTTTAAAAGCGCTGTGAGATGACACTCATTATGCCCATTTCACAGATTGACACTGTGACGCCCACTGAGGCAAGACGACTTGCCCATCATCACACAGCAGGTCAGCAGCACCGGTAAGGGTAGACCCTGGGCTCCGAGGCTGGGCCAGCCACTGCCTGGAGCTGCAGCCCTCCTGACGGGGGGTGGGGACACTGGGGAGGGAATTCTGACCTGTCCACAGTCCTGTAGCCATCCAGGTGCTGTTTTGGCCCAGGGATGCCTGGTTCTTTCCCAGACTCGCTGGCATCCTCACTAATACTTGTCTCAGTCTCCAGAATGTTTCCTAAACAGATGCACAAATACCAACCTTACGACACTTGCTAATAAAAACAGCTCCCTCAGCAGGATTGTGTTCCAACAGCGCCTAATAATAACTGCAGACATGAGTGAGGAAATCACCAGCCGTGCATAGTGTGTGGGACCCTCTGGAACCAGATGGAATGTGAAACAGTCAGGGCCAAGGCAGTGTCTACAGCCAGGGCAGGGGCGGGGCTGGAAACCGGTCACCTGGCCGGATGAGGAGGGCAGTGGACCAAAGTCAGGTCGCATCCTGGCCACATGAGCAAAGCTGGGCAGCTCTTGCCGTCATCCAACAAACACCATGTGGACAGTGACCATGAAACAGGTGCCTAGTGATACCCGGGCATGGGTTCAGAAACCCATGGGAGTTTAGAGGAAAACTCCTCACCCTTCCCGAGATGCTCAGACATTTACTTAGAAGGAGTCTTATAAACATGAGACTGACAAGCAAGTGACCCAGGAGAGGAGGCCCAGGGACACGTCAGGAGTGATGTGCAGAGGAGAAGGAAGAGAGCCTTCCCTGACAGGTGGCTTGGCCCCGTGGTTCCTGCATGGAATCCTCTCACCGTCTGCCCTCACCTTGATCCACTCTATCCCTGCCCCTTCCCTTCTCCACGGAGCTCTGTGAAACAGCAGCGGCAAGAGTATTGAGTGCTCACCTTGCGGGCGCTGTCCATAGTGCTTCCCCGGTGTTAATTCATTTTATCTGCATAGTCTTATGAGGTAGGACCTACTATTATGCCCATACACAGGAGGACACTGAGGCACAAAAGGTTAAGTAACTTGTCCAAGGTGACACGGTGAGGAAGATGGGATCTGACCCTAGGCCATCTGGTTCTAGAGCCTACCTTTCTTCTGCTTCAGCCGAAATCTAACTCACACTGCAGGGTGCTGGCTCCCTAGGGCCCTGTGTCGTCTTCCAAGCCCTCAGAAGCCCAGGGCCCAGGGCAGGGATCTGTCGACTCAGCGCTTGGTGCTGTGACTCGCCGCCTCCCCTCCACCTCACCTCCTGCCACCGTGCTGGAAGATTCGCACACCCAACCTCCAGCCAGCCTCGCAGGCCTTCACCCCGCTGGGCTCACACGCTTCTCCCCGCTCTGCTCGGTGGTCCCCAGTGCCGTGCAAGGCAGAAGCTAGGGCTGGCTGAGAGCTTGGGCGCAGGAGTCATACCGCCTGGGTTCTACTGCCAACCCAGCCAGTCACCAGTTTCGTCCCCTCAGATTAGTTTCTTGACCTCTCTGAGCCTCAGTTTCTTTATTTATGAAATAGGCTAATAAAAGAAACTACCTTCCAGAATTATAGTGAGGAGTGAGTGTAGGCACACCAATTACTTAAAAGGGAGCCGGTCGCACAGGAAGTATTTAGGAAACCTTAGCACTTACTATGACCACATCTTGTCACGCAGACTCTGAAACCATAAAATCAGAAATTCTGCTTTCTAACCACAGCTTCCTGTTTTCCATTCTTAAAGATCCCCTGCTCCCAATAGACTACTCTGCTGCGTTAGTGCCCAAAGGGTGCTGGAGTCCCCATTCCCAGTGTACCGGCCACCTCCTGGCTTCTTTCCTACTTTGCTCAGACCCCATGGTCAATCACTTTACTGACATCCTTATAATTACCCCCAATTTCCTCATACTTGATCTGTGTCTGTTAGAATTAGGTTCAGTGGCGTATAATAGAAAACTCAAAATAGCAGTTCTTAAGGTCATCAGGGTTTATTTTTCTCTCACATAAAAGGAATCCAGAGGTAGTTAGCCCCGAGGGGATGGTGGCTCTAAGTGGATGGGGGACCCATGCTCTTCTCTTAACTGTTTGCACGTTGTCTCATAGTCCAAGATGGCTGTTTGAGCACCAGCCATGGTGTCTGCGTTCCAGACAGCACAACGGAGGAAGGAAGAGGAGGGGAGAACAAAAGGGAGAGCCCCAGCAGTCTGTCATCCTGCTCTGGAACCTTCCCATCCAACACCTTCCTCTTATCTCTCATCGGCCAGAACCTGGTCACATAGCCACACCTAGTTGCTGCTTACTTCCTGCTCCAAATAAATGGGAGAAGGGGAGGATGGTCCTCCTGCTGTGCAGGGCTTGCCTGGCCAATGCACAGCCAGTGATGACTTCGCCATCCACTTCTGCTTCCAGGCTGTCCCCAGTGCTGGAGAAAACGACCCAGTCATGCTGACAGGGAGGTCTGTGGACGTGTGGTTTCCAGCCCCACTCCTGGACAAGGCCATGTCCCTCTCTGCTGCATGCCTCATTGCAATTTTTCCAAGTATTCAATCATTTTCCTGAAACCCTCTTCCCGCCCCTGTTCCCAGCCTTGGTCTTGCCTCCTGTCCTCCCGCTCATCTGTACCTCTTGTTTCTCTGAAGCTGCTCCAGCTCCAACCAGGAGGTTACTGTGCCCAGGCAAGGGCAGACCCCCTCTCTCCCTGAGTCCCACAGTAGCGCTCAGCTGTGTGCTGAGAGCGAAGGCGCTCATGGCTAACGGCTTAATCCCTACTCGCTCCCAGGATGCTCCAGAGCCTCCCGTGTGCATCCAGGGGAGGCCCTGAGCAGGCTGACTGGGGCCATCTCAGGGATACGGCTCCCCCAGCAGCCCCTCAATCCCTCCTCTGAGCCGCTGATGAGTCTAGGAACAGAGAGAGTCCCCCTGCAGGAAGCTCGCTCCGCCAGGACACTTGTGGCCACCCCCAAGCTCAGTCCCCACTGGCACGGGGGCACCAGGCACTCCCTCTGCCTCTCAACAGAGGGAAAGCGCCTTGAAAGAGAAAGCCAGCATTCCCCCAGGTTCAGGGTACCGGCTCCATATTCTTGTGAAAACGGCCCCCTTGCATCCTTGGCTGCTGGTGAGGGGCAGTGTGGGTGCGGACATCCCTGGGTTTAGGGGCTGACTGAGGTCGCCACCCTATTCTTCAGTAAACGGAGGGGAAGTGAGAAGAACACTGGCCTTCGAAGCCCTCCAGCCCCCCCTGCTCAGAGCCTCAGATCAGCTGTGCCTGGCGCCTGGGCCTGGGGTACTGCTCTGAGGGCTCACACACTGTTCCCAGGGCCCCGACGGCACCCTCCCTCCTCCCCTGCCATCCGGGCTCATGAGTGCTTGGGTCAGGAAATCACTCAGCAGCTAAGGTTCCTACTTGGTGTGAAAAGTCTGACTTAGAGGTTGCTATAAAAGGAACAAAAATAACAGATGTGCCTCTTGGTCTGTCTTTATGTTCCCTGCTTCATTTATCACACACATCTTGCAATAGCTACTCATTTTCACATTTTCCTCAGTCACTTCCTCCTCCAGCATGAATTACTTAAAATAACAACTGCCGCTGGGGGTCAGCCTCATAGCTGTGCAGAGCAGGCAGCTGCTCCAGAAGCCTCAGGTGACCTTCGCTCACCGCGGTACCCACTGCCTCTCCGGCCTGTCAGCAGCCAGAGGCAGCGCTGAATAAGGAGGCCTGGGGACTCCCCTCCCACTGCAGAGGCTGGGATGACTTTGGAAATTTCCTGAGGACAAGATTGGCTAAGAGAGCAAGAGAGAGCAGAACACAGACTGTCTGGCATGGAAGGAACACCTGACCAGAGATGGGAGCTGGGTTGCCGTCCAATATATGCTTGTCAGCATGCTGTGTGGCCACACGCAAGTTGCTTCCCCTCTCTGTGTCTCAGACTCCCCATCTGTAAAATAAGGGTATATGAGGGCCTTCTGTGCTGGGTGCATCCCTGGAGCCTCTCTAACGTTCAGTCCCACCTCCTAAACCTCCTCTTCACCCCTTACCAATTAGGCTTGTCAACGCCTTAGCTAGCTTCCTATTTACGTCATGCCTGGTCTAGTGTACTAGACTCTGGATGGTTCTTCCTGTCTTCCCTGTCAGCCCCTACAGTCTTTTCTCCTCACGGCCACCAACTGCTTGTCAATGCTGATCTCATGTGCTGTTTAAAATCCATTCGTCACTCTCCATTGTGTTCAACTCTTCAGCCAGGCATGTGATGACTGTCACTATCTTAATCTACCTCTCTTTCTATGGCTTTCAGCTTCATTCACAAATACTTGTTGAGCACCTGCTATGTGCCAAGCACTGTTCTGGGAGCTCAGGATATAGTAATAAACCTTCAAGACTTGGTTCAAATGTCACCTTCCCTCCCATCACTCCTTCATGCCCACCTGCAGGCTAAGCTCTTTGCCGCCTCCTCTGCGTGCAGCTGCCCTACCTGGCCACACCGTGGAGAGCTGAGGACAGGAACCTTTCTCTCCTTCATTACTATATCACCAATAGGCATACCTAGGGATGCTACGTCCAGTCAGTGTTTGCTGAATGTGATGGTTAATTTTACGTGTTAACTGGGCTAGGCCACGGTACCCAGATATTTGGTCAAACACTGTTCTAGAAGTTTTAGATGAGATTAACATTGAAATCAGTAGACTCTGAGTAGAGTGGATCATTCTTCATAATGTGGGTGGGCCTCACCCAATCAGGTGAAGGCCTTAAGAGAAAAAAGACTGACCTCCTCTGAGAAAAAGGGAATTCGGCCTCCAGTTGGCCTTCAGACTTCAGCTGCAACTTCAGCTCTTCTCTGGGTCTCCAGTCTGCCAACCTGCTCTGCAGATTTTAGACTCCCCAACCTCTACAATCACAAAAGCCAGTTCCTTAATCTCTCTCTCTCTCATTCTCTCCAAACACACACACACACACACTCTCACCCTATTGGTTCCTTTTCCCCTCACCCACACACACACTTATCTGATACCTGTGGCTAAAGAAGGTGTTGGAGGAAAAGGAAGAGAAATTGATAGCTTTTTCATATGCTTATTAGCAGCTTTTTATATCTTCTTTTATGAAGAGCCTGTTTAAAACTCTTGCCCTTTTCATAATGCTGTTATATTTGTCTTTTATTATGGATTTGTTTGTAGGAGGCTTTCAAAATATATTCTGTATACATGTCCTTTTTCAGATCTATGTGGCTCATGAATATTTCCCACTAGAATGTGATTTTTTTCATTTCTTAATATTGTCTTTTGATTATTAGAAATTTAAAATTTTGATGAAGTCAAATCTCTCTATTTTTTCTCTTTTCTGATTAGGTACTTTGGAGTTCTAAGAATTCTTTTTCCACCCCAAGGTTGCAAAGATATTGCCCTCTGTTTTCTTCTAGAAGGTTTATAGACTTAGCTTTTGTATTTCAATTTATAATCCATCTCAAATTAATCTTTGTGTGTGGTGTGAAGTAGAGGTAAAAGTTCATTTTTGTTCCATAAGAACATTCAGTTATTCCAATACCGTTTGTTGTTAAAGACGTTTTTCTCCCATCAAAATGCATTAGTGCTTTTATAGAAAATCAAGTTATACTGTATCTATGGGTTTACTCAGATTTGATATTCTATTCCATTGATCTATTTAATAATCCCTATGCCAAGTACATATTGTCTCATCTATTGTAACTTTATATATGTCTTGAAATCTGAATGTATAAGTCCTCCAACTTCAATCTTTAAGATTTTTTTGCTTATTCTAGATCCTTTTGCAATTTCATATGCATTTTTAGAATCAGCTTTAATAAGCAGAAATTGATATTTCTACAAAAAGTCTGATGGAATTATAACTGAGATGTCATCTACAGGTGGCCAACAGGCACACAAGAAGATGCTCAACATCACTAATTATTAGAGAAATTCAGATCAAAACCACAATGAGCCATCACCTCACACCAGCCAAAATGGCCATCATTAAAAAGTCTACAAATAACAAATGCTGGAGAGGGTGTGGAGAAAAGGGAACCCTCCTACACTGTTGGTGGGAATGTAAATTGGTGCAGCCACTGTGGAGAACAGTATGGAGGTTCCTTTAAAAACTAAAAATAGAGTTACCATATGATCCAGCAATTCTACTGCTGGGCATGTATCCAGAAAAGGCAAAAGCTCTAATTCAAAAAGATACATGCAACCCAATGTTCATAGCAGCACTATTTGCAATAGCCAAGACATGGAAGCAACCTAAGTGTCCATCAACAGATGAATGGATAAAGAAGATGTGGTTTATATATACAGTGGACTATTACCCAGCCCTAAAAAAGAATGAAATAATGCCATTTGCAGCAATGTGGATGGATCTAGAGATTATCATACTAAGTGAAGTCAGACAAAGATGAATATATGATAATACTTATATGTAGAATCTAAAAAATTAATACAAATGAACTTATTTAGAGAACAGAAACAGACTCACAGACATAGAAAACAAACTTATGGTTACCAAGGGGAAAGGGGCTGGGAGAGATAAATTAGAAGTATGGGATTAACAGATACACATTACTATATATAAACTAGATAAACAACAAGGATTTACTGTATACACAGGGAACTATATTCAATATCTTATAATAACCTATAATGGAAAAGAATCTGAAAATGATTATATATATATCCATATATATGTGAATCACTTTGCTATACACCAGAAAATAACACTATATTGTAAATCAACTACACTTTAATTTTTTTAAATTCAAATTAAAAAAACAAAACAAAAATGGGATGTCATCCTAACAATATGACATCTGAAATATATTATCTTCCAATCTTTGAACATAGAATACATCTTCATTTGTTCATATTTTATTGAGTTATTCTCAATAATATTTTGTAGTTTTCAGCTTAGAGGGCTTCTTCGTCTTTCGTTAAATTTCTTCCTAGGTATTTTATGTTTTTTGATGTTATTGTGAGTGGCATTTTTAAAATAAACTATTTTTAGAACAGTTTTAAAGAAAAATTATGAGATAGTCCAGAGTTCCTATATACCCCACATACTCAGTTTCCCCTGTTGTCAACAACTTACATTAGTATGGTGCATTTGTAACAATCAATCAACCCATATTAATACACTGTTATTAAGTAGAGTCCAGACTTATTGGACTCTTATCTGAATACTATTAAGTATTCAGACTTCCTTAGTCTTTTTTGTACAGATTGTATCAAGAAGGTTCAATGACTTTCGTTTTTAATGTTTTACATTTATAAAATTTGGTTTCTAAGAATATTTGTTAGACATTGATACAGGTTTTGTTTGCTTTTATTAGTTTTGCCCCCCAATTTTTTTATTTTTTTTAATAATTATTTTTTATTTTATCTTCTTTGCGGTACGCGGGCCTCTCACTGTTGTGGCCTCTCCCGTTGCGGAGCACAGGCTCCAGACGCGCAGGCTCAGCGGCCATGGCCCACGGGCCCAGCCGCTCCGCGGCATGTGGGATCCTCCCGGACCGGGGCACGAACCCGTGTCCCCTGCATCGGCAGGCGGACCCTCAACCACTGCGCCACCAGGGAAGCCCTGCCCCCCAATTTTTTAAACAAATATTTATTGTATCATTAGATAATTATATTTCTTTTATGAGGACATGTCTTTGCAATATGAAAACAAATTTTATTAATAATAGGGTTATTAAGTTGAAATTGGACACAACATCATTTTGCTAAGCAACCTTTTATAGAGAGTCAAAAATCAGAAATATGAAACTGGCCGTGGCATCTCATTATCACAACTCGGTTAGATGACGGTGAACATTGCACACTTCATCTGAGTCTTCTGTGGAAGAGCATCCTATTGAGCCTCCTTTTTAAATTATTTTTATTTTTAAAAATTTATTTTTGTTATTTTGATAAAATATACACAACATAAAATTTATCACTTTAATCATTTTTAAGTGTACAGTTTAATGAGTGGCATTAAGTACATTCACACTGTTGTGCAACCATCACCACTATCCATCCACAGAACTTTTTTCATCTTGTCAAACTAAAACTCTGTTCCCATTGAGCAATAACTCCCCATTCCCCACTCCTCCCCCCGGTCCCTGGTAGCCACTATTCTACATTCCACATTCAGATTCATCTCCCCTCACTTTCTGTGAAGTCTGAGTTTTACAGATTTCCTTAGTCTTTAACTAAAGTCCTTTTTCTTTTCCAGGATCTCATCCAGGACACCACATTACATCTAGTCATCATGTCTCCTTAGGCTCCTCTGGGCTGTGACAGCTTCTCAGATTTTCCTTATTTGTGATGACCTTGATAGTTTTGAGGAGTACTGGTCAGATATCTTGTAGACTGCCCCTCAGATGGGTTTGTCTGATGTTTTTCTTGTGACTAGACTGGAGTATGGGTTTTTGGCAAGAGGACCACGGAGGTAAAGTGCCACATTCATCATATCATATCAAGGGTACATGCTATCAACATGACTAATCACTCTTGATTTTACCTTCCTTGATCACCTGGCTGAGGCAGTGTTGGTCAGGCTTCTCCCCTGTAAAGTTACTTTCCCCCCCCTCTCCATACTATACTCCATACATACTCTTTGGAAAGAAGTCACTGTGGGCAGCCACACTTTGGGAGTGTGGAAGTAGTATACCTACATAAATTATTTGGAATTCTTCTGCATGGGTGATCTTTCCTTCCCCATTTATTTATTTAGTCAGTCATTTGTTTATAAGAGTATGGATTCACGGATATTTATTACATACTTTGGATTATAATCTAGTACTACTTTATTTATTTTGTTGAACAAATTGTTCCAGCTTTGAGCCTTTGGGAGCTCTTTCAGTTTCTTGTGTCGCTTTGACATATCCCTATCAAAGTGTGCTTTGATTTTGTTTGTTTGCACTTACTCTTAGCACTTACTCTCTGGCACTGCAGGATGCTCCAGGTTCATCCTGTAAATTTCCTGCCCCAGTCCTAGAATCAGCCATTTCATCAAGGACCCTGCTCCTGTTCATTGAAGAACGGTTTTAGAAACAAAGATCTGGCCACTAGATGTGCTCACTGCTACTGAGGAGTTGTTGTTGTTGTTGTTTTTATATATACAATTTTTAAAGGTCACTTTCCATTTACAGTTATTACAAAATATTGGCTATATTCTCCACGTGGTACAATACATCCTTGAGCCTATTCTACACCCAGTAGTTTGTACCTCCCACTCCCCCTCACACCTTTCAGCACTGGTAACCACTAGTTTGTTCTCTGTATCTTTGAGTCTGCTTCTTTTATGTTATATTCACTAGTTTGTTGTATTTTTTAGATTCCACGTATAAGCAATATCATACAGTATTTTTCTCTGACTGAGGACGTGTTGCTTTAAAATGGCATCTTTTAAACCCTGTTTTTCAACTGTTTACCATTAGTATATAGAAATAGGAATAATTTTGAACATTGATCTTGTGCCCCATAGTACGAAGCACTTATTAGTTCTAGAAGTTTCTTTATTGATTCCTTTGGTTTTGTACATATACAATCATATCTGTGCACACAAAGTTAATATTTTTTTCCTTTGTAACTCTATTATTTCTTTTTCTTGCCTCCCTGTATTTGTTAGGGCTCCCAGAACAATTTTGAATAGAAATGGGAGAGTGGCTATCCTTACCTTTTCCCCATTTTAGAGGAAAATTGTTCAGTATCTCACCATTAATTATATTATCTGTAGGTTTTTCTTTGATATACTTTATTAAGTTGAGGAAGTTCCCTTTCATGCCTAGTTTGTTGAGAATGTTTATCATGAATGAGTGTTTTTAATGAATTTTTCAAATACATTTTTCTGCATCTATTGAGATGATTATATGATTCTTCTTTATTCTGTTGATATGGATTTTTTATTTAGGCGGGTCAGGTTTATTGATATATACTTAGTGTATTAGTCAGGGTTCTCCAGAGAAACAGAAACAATAGGAGATAGATAGACAGATAAATAGATAGATAGATAGGTAGATAGGTAGGTAGATAGATAAAGAGGACATTTATTACAGGAATTGGCTCATGTTATTATGGGGACCAAGAAGTCCCATGATCTGCTGTCTGCAAGCTGGAAAACCAGGAAGGCTGGTGGTGTAATTCAGAGTCTGAAGGCCTGAGAACCAGGGGAGCAGATGGTGTAAGTCCAAGTCTAAAGACCTGTGAACTGGAGGACCAATGGTATAATTCCCAGTCTGAGTCCAAAAGCCCAAGAACCACAAGCAGATATCTGAGGGCAGGAGAAGATGGATGTCCCAGCTCAAGCCAAAAAAAAAAAAAAAAGCAAATTCACCCTTCCTCTGCCTTTTTGTTCTATTTACACCCTCAAGAACAGACTGGATGATGCACACGTGCACCAGTGGGGGCAACTTTCTTTACTTAGTCTATCAATACAAATGTTAATCTCTTCTGGAAACTTCCTCATAAACCACTCTCTGGGCACCCCTCAGCCCAGTCAAGTTGACACATAAAATTAACCATCACATTTACCTACCTTAAGATTCACCCTTTAAACTATACAGTTCTAGGAGATTTAACAAAAGCAGAGTTGTGTAACCACCATGAAAATTAAAATAAATAAAACAGTTCTATCCCCCCTTTCAAATTCCATATGACTCTCTGTAGTCGATATCCCTTGCCACCCCCATCTGGTGGCAACTACTAATCTGTTTCGTGCCCTTTCCAGAATGTCACGTAAAGGGCATTTCATGTTACATAATTTTCTGAGTCTATCTTCTTTCACTTAACAATGCATTTGAGAGTCACCCATATTATTGTGTATATCAGCAGTATTTCCTTTTATTGCTAAGTATTCTATTGTATAGACGTATCACAGTTAATATCTATCCAGTTGAAAGACATTTGGGTTGTTTCCAGTTTGTAGCAATTATGAATAAAAATGCTATTATAACTATTTATGTATAGGTTTTCGTGGGAATAGTGGTTTTGGTGGGAATAAATATTCATTTATCTTAGTAATGGAATTGCCAGATCATATTGTAAGTGAATGTTTAACATAAGAAATTTCCAAACTGTTTTCTGAAGTGGTGTAACATTTTGCATTCCTCCCAGCAATGTATGAGGGCTGAACTTGCCAGTACTGGTATCGTCATTTTTTTTTCTTTCTATGCTAACAAGTATATAATGATGTCTCACTATGGCTTTAATTTACATTTGCCCAGTGACTAATGATGTTGAACTTCTTTTCATGTGATTATTTGCCATCTATACCTGTTCTTTGATGAAATTTCTGTTCAAATACTTTGTCCACTTAATAACTGAGTTGCTTGTTTTCTTATTCTTGATTATTTACATATATATTATATAGAGAGATATAGATATGCTTTTCGCAAATATTTTCTCCCAGTCTATAACTCATCTTTTCCTCTTTTCAACAGTGTGTTTCAAAACACAGAACTTTAGCGCTTCCCATCTCAGGAACGTGTCACACTGGTCATCAGCAGGTGGGCTGCTGAGATCAATACAGGCTGCTAACACACAACAGGAGAAAGCCTGAGTTAGTCCAGCCCAGGAATCATCTTGCTTACATTTGACAGATATTTCACAGTGCTATAGACACCATAATGAAAATTCACCTGTTGGAGTCACCTTAATATTGTCACCTTTATATTGAATGTATTATTGTAAATTTTGTGGTAGGGAAGAGAGGTATGCTTTCATTGATTACAGCCTTTTGATGTCAGCTAGGTGGCTTTTAAAAATCTTGAACGAGGTCTTCCCTGGTGGCGTAGTGGTTGAGAATCTGCCTGCTAATGCAGGGGACACAGGTTCGAGCTCTGGTCCGGGAAGACCCCACATGACGCGGAGCAACTGGGGCCGTGAACCACAATTACTGAGCCTGCGCGTCTGGAGCCTGTGCTCCGCAATAAGAGAGGCCGCGACAGTGAGAGGCCCGCGCACCGCGATGAACAGTGGCCCCCGCTCCGCAACTAGAGAAAGCCCTCGCACAGAAACGAAGACCCAACACAGGAAAAATAAATAAGTAAATAAACTCCTACCCCCAACAACTTCTTTAAAAAAAAAGAAAAAATCTTGAACGAAATATCTTCCTGTATGCATTTTATTTTCTAACTACCTTTCCTCTTTGAATTTTTTAACATCTTTATTACAGTATAATTGCTTTACAATGTTGTGTTAGTTTCTGCTTTATAACAAAGTGAATCAGCTATACATATACATATATCCCCATATCTCCTCCCTCTTGCGTCTCCCTCCCACCCTCCCTATCCCACCCCTCTACGTGGTCACAAAGCATCAAGCTGATCTCCCTGTGCTATGCGGCTGCTTCCCACTAGGTATTTTGCATTTGGTAGTGTATATATGTCCATGCCACTCTCTCACATGGTCCCAGCTTACCCTTCCCCCTCCTCATGTCCTCAAGTCTATTCTCTACATCTGCGTCTTTGTTCCTTTCCTGCCCCTAGGTTCTTCAGAACAATTATTTTTTTTCTTTAGATTCCATATATATGTGTTACCATGAGGTATTTGTTTTTCTCTTTCTGACTTACTTCAATCTGTATGACAGACTCTAGGTCCATCCACCTCACTGCAAATAACTCAGTTTCGTTCCTTTTATGGCTGAGTAATATTCCATTGTATATACGTGCCACAACTTCTTTATCCATTCGTCTGTCAATGGACACTTAGGTTGCTTCCATGTCTTAGTTATTGTAAATAGAGCTGCAATGAACATTGTGGTACCTGACTCTTTTTGAATTATGGTTTTCTCAGGGTATATGCCCAGTAGTGGGATTGCTGGGTCATATGGTAGTTCTATTTTTAGGTTTTTAAGGAACCTCCATACTGTTCTCCATAGTGGCTATATCAATTTACATTCCCACCAACAGTGCAAGAGGGTTCCCTTTTCTCCACACCCTCTCCAGCATTTACTGTTTGTAGATTTTTTGATGATGGCCATTCTGACCCGCGTGAGATGATATCTCACTGTAGTTTTGATTTGCATTTCTCTAATGATTAATGATGTTGAGCATTCTTTCATGTGTTTGTTGGCAATCTGTATATCTTCTTTGGAGAAATGTCTATTTAGATTTTCTGCCCATTTTTGGATTGGGTGGTTTGTTTTTTTGACATTGAGCTGCATGTGCTGCTTGTAAATTTTGGAGATTAAACCTTCGTCAGGGGCTTCCCTGGTGGTGCAGTGGTTGAAAATCTGCCTGCGAATGCAGGAGACACGGATTCGAGCCCTGGTCTGGGAGGATTCCACATGTCGCGGAGCAACTAGGCCTGTGAGCCACAACTACTGACCCTGCGCGTCTGGAGCCTGTGCTCCGCAACAAGAGAGGACACATTATTGAGAGGGCTGTGCACCACGATGAAGAGTGGCCCCCACTTGACACAACTAGAGAAAGTCCTCGCACAGAAATGAAGACCCAACACAGCAAAAATAAATAGTAAATTAATAAACTCCTACCCCCAACATCTTCTTTAAAAAAAAAAAAAACCTTTGTCAGTTGCTTCATTTGCAAAAACATTCTCTCATTCTGAGGGTTGTCTTTTGGTCTTGTGTATGGTTTCCTTTGCTGTGCAAAAGCTTTTAAGTTTCATTAGGTCCCCTTTGTTTATTTTTGTTTTTATTTCCATTTGTCTAGGAGGTGGGTCAAAAAGGATCTTGCTGTGATTTATGTCATAGAGTGTTCTACCTATTTTTTCCTCTAAGAGTTTTATACTGTCTGGTCTTACATTTAGGTCTTTAATCCATTTTGAGTTCATTTTTGTGTATGGTGTTAGGGAGTGTTCTAATTTCATTCTTTTACATGTAGCTGTCCAGTTTTACCAGCACCACTTATTGAAGAGGTTGTCTTTTCTCCATTGTATATTCTTGCCTCCTTTATCAAAAAACAATGTGACCATATGTGCATGGGTTTAGCTCTGGGCTTTCTATCCTGTTCCATTGATCTATATTTCTGTTTTTGTGCCAGTACCATACTGTCTTGATTACTGTAGCTTTGTAGTATAGTCTGAAGTCAGGGAGCCTGATTCCTCCAGCTCCTTTTTTCGTTCTCAAGATTGCTTTGGCTATTCAGGGTCTTTTGTGTTTCCATACAAATTATGAAATTTTTTGTTCTAGTTCTGTGAAAAATGCCAGCGGTGGTTTGAAAGGGATTTCATTCAATCTGTAGATAGCTTTGGGTAGTATCGTCACTTTCACAATGTTGATTCTTCCAATCCAAGAGCATGGTATATCTCTCCATCTGTTGGTACCATCTTTAATTTCTTTCATCAGTGTCTTATAGTTTTCTGCATACAGGTCTTTTCTCTCCTAAGGTAGGTTTATTCCTAGGTATTTTATTCTTTTTGTTGCAATGGTAAATGAGAGTGTTTCCTTAATTTCTCTTTCAGATTTTTCATCATTAGTGTATAGGAATGCAAGAGATTTCTGTGCATTAATTTTGTATCCTGCTACTTTACCAAATTCATTGATTAGCTCTAGTAGTTTTCTGGTAGCATCTTTAGGATTCTCTATGTATAGTATCATGTCATCTGCAAACAGAAGCAGCTTTACTCCTTCTGTTCTGATTTGGATTCCTTTTATTTCTTTTTCTTCTCTGATTGCTGTGGCTAAAACTCCCAAAATTATTTTGAATAGTAGTGGTGAGAGTGGACAGCCTTGTCTTGTTCCTGATCTTAGAGGAAATGGTTTCAGTTTTTCACCATTGAGAATGATGTTTGTTGTGGGTTTGTCATATATGGCCTTTATTATGTTGAGGTAAGTTCCCTCTATGCCTACTTTCTGCAGGGTTTTTATCATAAATGGGTGTTGAATTTTGTCGGAAGGTTTTTCTATGTCTATTGAGATGATCATATGGTTTTTCTCCTTCAATTTGTTAATATGGTTTATCACATTGATTGATTTGCATATATTGAAGAATCCTTGCATTCCTGGAATAAACCCCACTTGATCATGGTGTATGATCCTTTTAATGTGCTGATGGATTCTGTTTGCTAGTATTTTATTGAGGATTTTTGCATCTATGTTCATCAGTGATATTGGTCTGTAGTTTTCTTTCTTTGTGACATCTTTGTCTGGTTTTGGTATCAGGGTGATTTTCGCTTTGTAGAATGACTTTGGGAGTGTTCCAACCTCTGCTATGTTTTGGAAGAGTGAGAAGGATAGGTGTTAGCTCTTCTCTAAATGTTTGATAGAATTCGCCTGTGAAGCCATCTAGTCCTGGGCTTTTGTTTGTTGGAAGATTTTTTAATCACAGTTTCAATTTCAGTGCTTGTGATTGGTCTGTTCATATTTTCTATTTCTTCCTGGTTCAGTCTCAGAAGGTTGTGCTTTTCTAAGAATGTGTCCATTTTTTCCAGGTTGTCCATTTTATTGGCATATAGTTGCTTGTAATAATCTCTCCTGATCCTTTGTATTTCTACAGCATCACTTGTTACTTCTTCTTTTTCATTTCTAATTCTATTGATTTGAATCTTCTCTCTTTTTTCTTGATGAGTCTGGCTAATGGTGTATCAATTTTGTTTATCTTCTCAAAGAACCAGCTTTTAGTTTTATTGATCCTTGTTATCATTTCCTTCATTTCTTTTTCATTTATTTCTGATCTGGTCTTTATGATTTTTTTCCTTCTGCTAACTTTGGGGTTTTTTTGTTTTTCTTTCTCTAATTGCTTTAGGTGTCAGTTTAGGTTGTTTTTTTGAGATGTTTGTTGAAGTACGATTGTATTGCTATAAACTTCACTCTTAGAACTGCTTTTGCTGCTTCCCATAGGTTTTGGGTCGCCGTGTTTTCATTGTCATTTGTTTCTAGGTATTTTTTGATTTCCTCTTTTATTTCTCCAGTGATCTCTTGGTTAAGTAGTGTATTGTTTAGCCTCCATGTAATTGTATTTTTTGCAGATTTTTTCCCTGTAATTGATATCTAGTCTCAGAGCGTTGTGGTCGGAAAAGATACTTGATATGATTTCAATTTTCTTAAATTTACCAAGGCTTGATTTGTGACCCAAGATATGATCTCTCCTGGAGAATGTTCCATGAGCACTTGAGAAGAAAGTGCATTCTGTTGTTTTTGGATGGAATGTCCTAAAAATATCAATTTAGTCCATCTTGTTTAATGTATCATTCAAAGCTTGTGTTTCCTTATTTATTTTCATTTTGGATGATCTGTCCATGGGTGAAAGTGTGGTGTTAAAGTCCCCTACTATGATTGTGTTACTGTCAATTTCCCCTTTTATGCCTGTTAGCATTTGCCTTATGTATTGAGGTACTCCTACGTTGGGTGCATAAATATTTACAATTGTTATATCTTCTTCTTGGATTGATCCCTTGATCATTATGTAGTGTCCTTCTTTGTCTCTTGTAACAGTCATTATTTTAAAGTCTATTTTGTCTGATATGAGAATTGCTACTCCAGCTTTCTTTTCATTTCCATTTGCATGGAATACGTTTTTCTGTCCCCTCACTTTCAGTATGCATGTGTCCCTAGGTCTGAAGTGGGTCTCTTGTAGACAGCATATATCCAGGTCTTGTTTTTGTATCCATTCAGCCAGTCTATGTCTTTTGGTTGGAGCATTTAATCCATTTACATTTAATGTAGTTATTGATATGTATGTTCCTATTACCATTTTCTTAATTGTTTTGGGTTTGTTATTGTAGCTCTTTTCCTTCTCTTTTGTTTCCTGCCTAGAGAAGTTTCCTTAGCATTTGTTGTAAAGCTGGTTTCGTGGTGCTGAATTCTCTTAGCTTTTGCTCGTTTGTAAAGGTTTTAATTTCTCCATCGAATGTGAATGAAATCCTTGCTGGGTAGAGTAACCTTTGTTGTAGGTTTTCCCCTTTCATCACTTTAAATATGTCCTGCCACTCCCTTCTGGTTTGCAGAGTTTCTGCTGAAAGATCAGCTGTTAACCTTATGGCGATTCCCTTGTATGTTATTTGTTGCTTTTCCATTGCTGCTTTGAACGGTTTTTATTTGTATTTAATTTTTGATAGTTTGATTAATGTGTCTTGGTGTGTTTCTCCTTGGATTTATCCCGTATGGGACTCTCTGTGCTTCCTGGACTTGATTGACTATTTCCTTTCCCATATTAGGGAAGTTTTCATCTATAATCCCTTCAAATATTTTCTCATTCCCTTTTTTCTTTCTCTCTTCTTCTTCTGGGACACCTATAATTCGAATGTTGCTCCATTTAATGTTATCCCAGATGTCTCTAATACTGTCCTCAATTCTTTTCATTCTTTTTTCTTTATTCTGCTCTGTGGTAGTTATTTCCACTATTTTATCTTCCAGGTTACTTATCCATTCTTGTGCCTCAGTTATTCTGCTATTGATTCCTTCTAGAGAATTTTTAATTTCATTTATTGTGTTGTTCATCGTTTGCTGCTCTTCAGTTCTTCTAGGTCCTTGTTAAACGTTTCTTGTATTTTCTCCATTCTATTTCCAAGATTTTGGATCATCTGTCCTATCATTACTTTGAATTCTTTTTCAGGTAGACTGCCTATTTCCTCTTCATTTATTTGGTCTGGTGGTTTTTACCTTGCCTCTTCATCTGCTGTGTGTTTCTCTGTCTTCTCATTTTGCTTCACTTACTGTGTTTGGGGTCTCCTTTTCACAGGCTGCAGGTTTGTTGTTCCCATTGTTTTTGGTGTCTGTCCCCAGGGGCTAAGGTTGGTTCAGTGGGTTGTGTAGGGTTCCTGGTGGAGGGGACTGGTGCCTGTGTTCTGGTGGATGAGGCTGGATCTTGTCTTTCTGGTGGGCAGGACTGTGCCCAGTGGTATGTTTTGGGGTGTCTGTGACCTTATTATGATTTTAGGCAGCCTCTCTGCTAATGGGTGGGGTGTGTTCCTGTCTTGCTAATTGTTTGGCATAGGCTGTCCAGCACTGTAGCTTGCTGGTCATTGAGTGGAGTTGGGTCTTAGCATTGAGATGGAGATCTCTGGGAGAACTTTTGCTGTTTGATATTACATGGAGCTGGGAGGTCTCTGGTGAACGAATGTCCTGAACT
Organism: Neophocaena asiaeorientalis asiaeorientalis; assembly: GCF_003031525.2. Classification (NCBI taxonomy): domain Eukaryota; kingdom Metazoa; phylum Chordata; class Mammalia; order Artiodactyla; family Phocoenidae; genus Neophocaena; species Neophocaena asiaeorientalis. The sequence continues at coordinate 2,721,794 of NW_020185329.1, forward strand.
CGGCTCTCCCACCTCAGAGGCTCAGACCTGACACCTGGCTGGAGCACCAAGACCCTGTCAGCCACACGGTATCTAAAACCATCTGGGAGAAATCGCAGCAAGGCTGGCTTCTTAGCAGTTGCAGCCATAACAGGAAGCTTATTCCTCCCTATGGATGGGGCAACAAATTGTCCTGCAGGTGCAAGGGCACCTCCTTTGTTTTAAAGAAACTAAAGTCTTGTCACCCTTGCTCTGGACTAGGCATTGACATTGTCCTCCTTGAATTTTTTATCACACATACATGATGGGTTTTTTTAAAAAAGAACGAAGTCTGTCACTAGTTTTCAAAGTGACAGAAAAGATCCAGAGAAGTACTGATTCGTAGACCTCCCATGAATGTTGTTTTTGTAAACAGTCTTAAACACTACAATTATGTGGATTATTAAGATACAAATGCAATTACAAAATTAAACAAAAGAAAGGCAAAAAAAAAAAAAAAACACCAGAACTTTATTTTGATGAAGCTCAATGTATTTTCTTCTTAGTGGATGTTAATGGTGTTGGCTTAAGAAATCTTTGCCTAACACAAGATTATAAAGATGTTCTCCATGTTTTAGAGGCAACTGACTATTGACAGTTGATGTATTTCCATGCAATTTTTTTAAGCTAATAAAGTTTAAACTGTTTGCTGTATACCTTGCCTTTACAAAATAAAAGGCTTTATTCTTCAAAGAAGTTTTAGGATCACGGCAAAACTGAGCAGAAAGTACAGAGTGCCCATATACCCCCTGCCCACCCTCTCCCCACATGCACAACATCCCCCACTTCAGCATTCTCCACCAGAGCAGTACATGTGTTACAATCGATGAACTTACATTGACATGTCACTATCACCCAAAGCACATAGTTCATATTAGGGTTCACTCCTGGTGTTATACATTCTATAGGTTTTGACAAATGTATAAGACATGTGTCCACCATTATAGTACCATACAGAGTAGTTTTATTGCCCTAAAAATCCTCTGTGCTCTGCCTTATTCATCCCTCCCTCTCCACTGTCCTCTGACAACTGCTGGTCTTTTTACTGTCTCCATAGTTTTGCCTCTTCCAGAATGTCATAGAGTTGGAATCATACAGTATGTAGCCAGTTCAGATTGGCTTCTTTCACTTAGCAACATGCATCTAAGTTTCCTCCAGGTCTTCATGGCTTGATGGCTCATTTCTGTTTAGCACTGAATAATATTCCATTGTCTGGATGTACCACTCTCCTACTCTTCTACTGAAGGACATCTTTGTTGCTTCCAAGGTTTGGTAATTATGACTAAAGCTGCAGGTTTTTGTGTGGACATTAGCTTTCAAATCCTTTGGGTAAATACCAAGAATGTGATTGCTAAATGGTATGATAAGAGCATGTTTAATTTTATGAAAAACTAGCAGATTGTCTTCCAAAGTGTCTGTACCAGCAATGAGTGTGTTGCTCCACATCCTTGTCAGCATTTGGTGGTATCAGTGTTTTGGATTTAGGCCATTCTAATAAGTTGTTTTAATTTGCAATTCCATAATGACATGATGTTAAGCTTCTTTACATATGCTTATTTGCCAGATGTATATCTTCTTTGATGAGGTGCCTTTTCCCCATTTAAAAATTTGAGTTGTTTTCTTATTGTTGAGTTTTAAGAGCTCTTTGTACATTTAGAATAACAATCTTTTACCAGATATATATTTTGCAAATGTTTTCTTCCAGTCTGTGCCTTGTGTTCTCATTCTCTTGACAGTGTCTTTAGCAGAGCAGAAGCAGCTTACAGGGGAATTCCCTGGCAGTCCAGTGGATAGGACTCCATGCTTCCACTGCAGGGGACACGGGTTCAATCCCTGGTCAGGGAACTAAGATCCCCCATGACACGATGCGGCTTACAAAATAAATTTAAAAAATAAAAGCTAGACTTCAAAGGGGAGGAAGTTTAAAAACAAAAACAATCCAGCTTATCAACTATTTCTTTCCTGGATCATGGCTTTGGTGTTGTATGTAAAAAGTCATCATCATACCCAAGGTCATTTAGATTTTCACCTATGTTATCTTCTAGTGAATTTGTCATTCACTTCTCTTTGTGAGATCGTTGCCTATTTCTCCCTTGAGGGAAGCATCACTTTTTAAAAAATCTCTATATTCCCTACAGCACCTGGCATACAGCAGATGCTCAATTAAATGATGGCAGGACAGGCCAATTTACCCACAAAGAAAAATGAAGGCTCTATAATTAGAGGCTTCACTGCATCTTTCTGGACCCAGCTCACATCTGCCCATAGTTCTCTCTGTACACATGGAGATAGAAAGATAATTACAAGAGACCACTATGAAATTGTGAAGTCCCAGCGTCTTCTGTATACCTACCCTTCCTTTCCTATGACCTTGTTTCCCTCAGTGGCCTCCATGGTTTCCTCATCTTTTTGCTATGGCAGCTATCCATATCTGCATGGAGCAGTGCTTATTCACATTAATGTTTCTTATTATGTCAAGGATTTTTCTCTTGTAAAGGAAATGAGGGGCATCAATAATTAGATGAAGAAGGTCTTAAGGGGCTCTTGCTCTGATATCATGCCATGCCTGACACTAGTCTTGAGGGAATGTGGGGCAAGATGTAGGTCTGTTCTCTGAGAAATATGGGAGGGTGTGTGTGTGTGTGAGAGAGAGAGAGAGAGAGAGAGAGAGAGAGGGAGGGCGAGAGACATCAGGTAAGAGAATACTATTAATAGTCAATAGACTGGAGTGTTTATACAGTGAGAAGAGAAAAACATTTAATGTGTTGCCAATATTAAAATATCAATTGCAGTTATTTAGAAGAATGGCTTGCGATTTCTAGCAAATTATCATGCAACATGATAATAAGTACGTAAGTCATTGATTTTCAGACCCTTCTTCAAAACCACAGGTTTCTATGGCAACGCTTCCAGAGATAGGCTCCAGGCCCTACCCCCATTTCACCGGGGTCACTCCTCTTCATCTACTCATAAGATTTAATTTGAAAGAAAAAGTGTCACCAAAGATGAAGAAAAGAGAATAGGGATCCAGGGCAAAGAGAGAAAGCATTTACAAACCACTGGCATGAAAGATTAGATCTAGGCTAGATAAACTTGTGACTTTGATTAAACCTTATTCTCCAACTCTGAAAAACAAGCACAATAAGATGGAAATAGCTTGACCACATATTAAAATGCATTATAAAGCCTCAATAATTAAAACAGTGTGGTAGTGATACTTGAATTGATAGATTACCAATAGGACAGAATAGAAAGCACAGAAATAGGCCAAAATACATTCAGCAACTTGATTAACAATGAAGATGGATTATAAGGTAAAAGAAAGAATTCTTCCAACGCTGGTGGCTCGCATGTAGCTCCACGAGGGTGGTGCGTTGATGGGCTAAAGGTGATGGTGCCCTCCGTGCGCTTTCGGTCTGCCTGGTGGCTGTGCAGGAAGAGACGCATCGCTGTATATTGAGCCCCCTTGACTGGGAGCCGGTGACGGGTAGGGACGGAAGTTCTGGAATTTCTGTGCCTAGCAGGGAGGGAAAGGCTACTTCCGGCCGCCTGCGCCGGGAGTCTTTGTGAGGAACGTGAGGCGAGGGCAGGCGGTGAAAAGTGGATTCCTTCAGTGGTGCTACACCTTTCACTCCTGCCCAGGCAAGCTTCAGTGGTAAGATTTCTGTAGCCCGTTTTGTACGTGTTTTTCCCAAAACACAGCCCCGCTCTGCTCCAGCTTAAGTGGTCACTATCTAGCTACCTCCAGGAGTCTTGGTCCTTTCTTCTGGGATGTTCAGTAAGTGCTATAAATGCTAAATATTCCCTAATATATGTTGGTCTCCTCCCTCCCAAATTGCTTTCCAGGCTGGGTACCCCTTTTTTTTTAATACTCTCATGAGTTTCCAGCTTGAAAACATCAGTGTCTACATTTGACACCATTTCTTTCTTTCCCTTGCTCCCGTCAGTTGCTAAGTTCTGTCGATTCTACCCTACATTAATTCTGGCATCCATCCACTCTCCATACCCACTGCCTCCACCTAGTCAAAGTTGTCATTATCACCCCCTGGACAGTGGGAATGCGATACCTTTCTCATTGATGCCCTTCCTCTAGCATCACTCTCCTACCTGCCCATCTTACACATCGCTGCTGTAGGTTTACTCATCTTTAAGATGATAGAAAATCTTCACTGGCTCCCTGTTGCTTGTAGATTAAAGGCCAAATTTATTCACTTTGGATTCAAAACTCTATTTTCTGCTGTCCCTCTTTCATTCTCCTTTTGCCCATAACAAACCAGACCATGTGAAGTGCCTCATGGACGAACTAGCCATTACCTTTCTGTAGAGGCTCGTGTCTCTTTCTGCTTGGAATACTCTTCCCTCCCCATCACCTCGAGATGTTGAAATTCTATCATTAAAGCTGAATGAACAACAACAACAACAAAAAGATAAAAGAAAAACAGCTGCTCTGAATTATGAAATGATCCTTCACAGGGAGACAGATGAAAAATCTCCCAAATTCTTGGAGGAGGTAGGTTCTGAATGGGGTTTTTATTTTTTCTCTTCTACCCATGGTTTTGGGTTCGCCTGGGCTAAAAGAAGATACAGCACTTGCTGTAATTGTGTGTTCCTTTCTAAATTCAGATTAATTTGGGGCAGCTGGCAGCAGACTGGGTTCTCGCTTCATTAAGCCTCTGTTCACCAAGAAAGTTCTTCAAAGCCCCTACTCTGGCCCTCCCGCCTCAGGCTCCACGTCCCTCCCACTGCAGGGCCCGCTGTTCTTGGGCAATGATGCAGAGCATATTCAAAGGCCAGAGGCCCTTCCCAACCCTCACCCAGGCCAAGGCCCAGATGCACATTAAAGCAGAAAGTACAGCTCTACACGTGACTACTGCTCCCACCTGGCTCCTTAGCCCCTGAAGTCTGATTGGCCTGGTGTGGAGCTTGGGCATCACAGATTTTTCTTCACTCCCCAGGTGTTTTGAATGTTTAGCTATGGTTGAGAATGACCTCTTTAAATTTTAGAGTATCTTTCTTTCCATCAGTTTTGGTAAATCATTCTCTGATGATGCTTGATTAAATAAGAGAATATAAGTAAAAGTGCTTTTAAACTACAGTGCTACCTAAATGTTATCCGTTAGTACCATCAGAAGCTCAGGGTGGGGACAACAGGGTGAATTTGATGAGGCTCTCAAAGTCTCGAGATGCTCACGTTTTAGCTGCTGTTCAGTGGCATGTTTGTGCTGGGGAGCAGGGTGAAGCCTTTTGTTACAGACGTTGATTTTAGATTGATCCACCTCCTCCAGGTTTTTTCTAATAGCTCTACCGCTGCAGATTGCAGAAGCTGTCACTCATCTCTCACGGTATTCTTAGCTGAGCAGGTTCATGAGCAGAGCAGCAGCTCTGCTGCCCAGCCTGAGTCTGAGGGTCGTAACTGCCTCTGGTCCCCTCTTCACAGCCCTCTCCCCACTGAAAGCACAGGGAGATAACCTGTGAATGGCCATCCATTCCATTTCTGTGTCTTAATGTTAAAAACACTGCTTAGCTGTTTATATTGTCTTGTGAGTCATCTTTTTAAAATACGTTTTTTGTAGCCCACTTTGTTAAATGTTGTAATTTTGTACATTTTCTATTTAACTTTGTATTTATGGCTTATTTTAAAATAAAGCACTTTACATCTATTTTTATTCATTAGTTTATATATCAGTGTTTTTTCAGTTAGCTTTATCATACCAGTAGCCTTTAGTAATCATAGTTTGTTTCATTTACCCATTAAATACAAATAAACCAGTGTTCAATTATACACTGAATAAGTTTCAATCTTGCTTACTAAATAAGTTTGGTAAAAAGCTATCAATATGCTAAATGCAGTAGAAATCTAGGTTTATATTTTACAAAATTCATTCTGTTAGTAATAAAGAAGTTTCCTGATTTGTTGCTTTATCAGTTATCCCCCAATTTGCCCTCCAATCCTAAGCGAGCCTGGGTCGTAGCTAAATCTGAAGATTTGGACTCCAGGACAAGGGGCCTCAAGGAGAAAGCTTTGCAGACCTCCTTCTGTGTTTTCCCCTCCCCAAAATTAATATGTTGAAACCTAAACCCCCAGTGTGATGGTACTGGGAGGTGATAAGGTCATGAGGGTGGAGCCCTCATGGATGGGATTAGGGCCCTTATAAGTGGATGAAGAGACCAGAGCTTTCTCTTTTCACCACTTAAGAACACAAGAAGTCGGCAGTCTGCAACCTGGAAGCGGGTCCTCAGAAGAACCTGACCATGTTGGCACCCTGATCTCAGACTTCCAGCCTCCAAAACTATGAGAAATAAATTTCTGTTGTTTATCAGAAGTCCCCCCTTCTGAGGGGGTATCCTAAGGGAGGGTACAGTAGTCCTCCCTTATCGTTGGGGGATATGTTCCAAGATCCCCTGTGGATGCCTGACACTGCAGATAGTACAGAACCCTATATATACCATGATTTCTCCTATACCTACATAACTATGTAAATTTTAATTTATGAATTAGGCACAGTAAGAGATTAACAACAATAACATCACAAAATAGAACAATTATAACACATTGTAATAATAGTTATGTGAATGTGGTCTCTCTCTCAAAATATATTATACAAATTTAATGCCTTTTCCATCTTAACTGAACACTTACCATGCACTGTGGCTGTAACTTGTGCAGTTTGGGGTACAAGAGAAAAACTAGCACAAATTTCTTTTCCTTTCCTCACGATTTTACAGGTAGAAGATTCGTTTTTACAGTAAATTTTAGCAATCTCAGTATATGATTTTTTTTCTTTCCTTATTATTTCAAGAACTTTTACCTTTTCACTTAAAAGAAGCAATTTACAGCTTCTCTTTGGCATATCCAAATTGCCAGCATCATGACTCTTGCATTTGGGGGCCATTACTAAGTAAAATATGGGTTATTTGAACACAAGCACCCTCTATGCATTTCCCCTTTGTTGATTTTAATCTGTACATTTTCATTGTAATAAGCCATAACCATGAGCATAACAGCTTTTCTGAAGCCTTCTAGTTTATCACTGAGCCTGAGGGTGGTCTTGGGGACTTTCAACACATTAGCTTTTAAAATTTTGAACTGTGTGATCTGTTTCTTTCTCAGTGAATATTTACTTTCATACCTAACCTTGTATTCCTAATATTGTATTTTCCTAAAGAGGGACCCCAAAATCGTATAATTTCCAAATTCTACAAAACCTGGATCAACCTTTGCTTAAATACAAGTCCTCTCACTTCTTGGGCCTTTTCCCATGGTGACATTTTCACTTGGATGAGTGGATCCACCTGAAAATATCCTTCTTCCTTCGGCTGTCTGCCAGAACTTTGCCCTCCCTCCTCTAAGAAAGAGCAGTTACTCCATCCCCACTGCCCATAACACTTTACATGGAACTCTGTTTTACCACCTATCACATTATAGTATAATTACTTACATTACAGATGGTTATGTGTCTGCCTTGCTTGAACCAGGCAAGGACCGGCTCTGTCATCAACTGTTCCCTCAGGGAGGGAGGGGAGACAGAATGAGGTGAGGCATCTGGCAGAGGCAACATGCAGAATTAGAAAGAATTTGTATTTATCACCTGACAGACCCTGGGTCCACCATCTACTAGCTGTGAGATGTTGGGCAAGTGTAGCTCCTAGTGCTTCAGTCTCCTTGACGTAAAGTGGGTGAAACATCACTGGCCTTAAGGTTTGTTTTGAGGACTGAGTGAGAAGATGTAGGTGAAGAGACATAGCCAGCAATTTGAGTAAGAGGCTGGAATGCGGCAGCCTGAATTCTAATCTCATTTTCCTCACCTAGCAGTTGTGTGAATCTGGACGAGTAATTCCCACTCACTTCCTCAACATCTCCACCCTCACAGGGTCACTGGGCTGACTACATGAGCTAACCAGTGCCTTGCACGGAGTAAGGGGTCAATAACTGTTAGCTCTTATTAGACACTCAGTGAAGGCTAATCCCTTTGTTTTCTGGCATGCATAGGAGTGGATCTGTCCATAAACTCCAGCATTTGTGTTTATTTCCTTTAAATAAATATAATCCTGCTTGCACCTCCACATTACCCCCACCCTCGGAGGAGGCAGGAAATTCAGCCTCAAGTACATGGAAAGCTTCCCCCACTCGCATACTGAAGAGGCGCTGAGGTCTGAGAGGTCCCGGGTACAGATCATTGGTTCCTGGATTGTAGGTTTCTTTGACTTGAGTGGGAACAGAGTTCCTGGCACACCGCTGACTGACCCTGGCAGTCCCACTCAACCCCTTCAGTAGCAGCAGCCTTGAGGGGTACTGCGTCACCATTAGAAATCCACCGTCTCCCTCCCAGGCTTGGAAGACTGTCTTAGTCTGGGTGGGGAGAACCAGACCTTCCCAAACCCTGCAGAACCTGCAGCAATACTCTGACAAAGGGCTGAAGGGCGGGTGTGGGGCAGCCAGCAAGGCCAGGCAACTTTCTAACTTAGCACAAAGGCCTGGGGGCTGGAACCCAACTGGGATGAACATCTAATCTGGGTGTAAGGGGAAGAGGGAGTCGGGGGGTAGGGGGAGAAGGAAAAGGAACCAGAGTTTCAATATTTATTTCTCCTTCTATCCTTATATTTGACAACTTCTGGGCCAGAATTCTCTCCTGTAGACAGGAGCCTCTGGAACAATTAACCCTCTCCACGGGCAGGTGACTGAGCCTCAGTGCACTGCAACTTCCTACAGTCCTGTGGGTTCATTCTCATACTCATTCATTCCAGATATTTATCCTACTTCCAGGCACTATGGTTCTGCACCTTAGAATCTCCCCATCCCACTCCCCTGCCCCAGGCTTTTAAAAAATGTCCATGCTTGACACCCATTCTCCAGAAATTGACTTAACTGGTCTGTGGTGGGGCCCAGTCACAGGTTACTTTGTGAAAGCTCCCCAGGTGACTCGGACGTGCAGGCAGCGCTGGGAACCACTGGGGTAAGACCTTGTGGATTTGGATGAAATGAGTGAATTTACAGTGTCCTTTGATGACTACCTGCCACTACCTCCCAAGCCTCACGTAAGATGGCTACTGCTCCTTCCAGAGACAGCACGCCTGATGGGAAATGTCTTGGGTTGGAAATCAATTTGGAGTCCTGTTTGACCTTTGATGAACAGTCTGTGGCTTGGTTTCCTTTGGGGAAATGAGAGAGAGAGAGAGAGAGAGAGATTTCTGCTGTATATTCCTCATTGGATTATGGGATATAGCTCTTTGGGGAAAAAAGTTACATAAAAGGCTATTTTTAAATATCCCTAATAAAGTCAGTATGTCAGTACAGGAACTGTGTTTTAATACCTTTACCTCTCTACAGAGCTCACAGCAATTTTATCTCTAAGCCTAACAGAGAACCTCAAACTGGGGGCAGGGGGTGGATTGCCAAATCAGTAAGACCAATAAAATGTAAGCTTGGCACTAGCTACAAAGTAAGAAAAGTGTAATAACCTTATTATATGCCAAATACATCCAATTAGAAAATATACCAAAACTGAGTGAAAAATATGAGTTCATGTTAGCAAATACTTTAATGCCTTTGGTTTAATAATTTTATCAGCTTTCATTGCTTCACTAATTTTTTTACTTTGGTCGCATTTGTGGTCATCCTTAGGGGGAAGAATCATATTTGGGCTTAATTAAAGGCTTGGCAAATGTGAGCCATTTATTCTGGCCTGAGATGTAATAATCGAATAATTTTTCATCACTTCCATAAATTAAAAGGGAGTAGAATAATAGTACTTAATAAGTATTAGGTATTGCTCTGATAGCTTTACATATATTTTAATTCTCAAAAAAGACAAACCCAAAAGGAAAGTACTTTTATTATCCTCATTTTACACAAGAGAAAACTGGAATATAGAGTGCTTAGGTAACTTTGCCAAGATCACACTAGTAAATGGCAGACAGGGAGGCAGAATTCGAGCCCAGGCAGTCCACACTCTTAGCCATTACGACAGGGTCCTGCCAGACTGCTCAATTCCAAGTGACAGGGAATGTCTGATTCAGTTCCCCTACTGATTCTTCTCCCTCCAGAAACCTCATCCCAAACTACAGAACGCATGCCTTTCTTTGTGCTTCTGTGAGTGTCAAAGGAGACTATCACCACCCAGCTGGTAAGCACTATTAACAGTCAGAGGCATTTCGTGTATTAATTATTCAACCAATATTTACTGAATGCCTACTGAAGCATTAAGGGTAGAAGAGCAAAGGAGACAAGGTCCTTGCCTACAAGAGCTTTATCCTCTGGTGAGAGAGACAGACAAGTAGACAGTTGTCCGTCCTGGGCTGCAAAACAATTGCTACAGAGAAGAGAAGCACAGGGTGCTAGGAGAACTCCCCAGAGAGATGTGCTCAAAGCTTGGGAGGGCACAGATTGTTGGTGAAGTTTTCTTGGAGAAGTGGCTGTATATTAGGAACACATGGAAGTTTGTCAGATTGCCAAACCAAAGCCACAGCCCAGATTAATCCAACCAGAATCTCCTGGGCATGTTTTAAAAGCCCCTAAAACAGTGGTCTCTAAAAGAAGAGCATTAACATCCCCTGGGAATTTGTTAGAAATTCCACTAAATCAGCCCTCCAGGGGATTCTGATACAAACTCAAGTTTCAGGAGTGGTTTGAACAGTGGTTCTTAAACTTAAACAGGCATCAGAATCCCCTGAAGGGCTCCTGGTTAATGTATACAGAGCATCAAGGCCCAGATTGCTGTGCCTCACCCCCAGTAAGTCTGAACCACAAATTTGCATTTCTGATAAATTCCCAGAATGCACACTTAGAGAACCACTACCCTAGATGAGGGGATGGCTAAACTGGAATCTGAAGGGTTACAGTTTGCAAGGGGAAGAAGGCTGTGGGGAGTGGGGTGAAAACATATTGATCTATTGTATTCTTCTGTTGTACTTATTTCTACTCTTATTTTTTCCTTCTATTTTCTTGACTTATAATGCCAGTCTTTTTCTAACTTAATATGGATGTTCGCCTCATCAATTTTCAGCCTAGCCTTTCTAATATACATATTTGAGGCTACAAATGTCCCTCCAAAATATATTACTCTAGATATATCCCAAAAGTTTATATATATTGTGTTTTTACTGTCACTCAATTCTAAATACTTTCTGATCTCTAATAAAACATTTTTTTAATTGAAGTATAGCTGATTTACAATGCTGTGCTAGTTTTGAGTGTACAGCACAGTGATTTAGTTTTTTTGCAGTTTATATTTCATTATACGTTATTACAAGATATTGTAATTATCTTGTAATAAATTACAAGATATTGGGAATAATTCCCTGTGCTACACAGTAAATCCTTGTTGCTTATCTATTTTATATATAATAGTTTGTATCTGTTAATCCCATATTCCTAATTTGTCCCTCCTCCCCTCCCTCTCCCTTTGGTAACGATGTTTGTTTTCTATGTCTGTCTGTTTCTGTTTTGTATATAGTCATACAATTTCTTCTTAAACCCATGAATTATTTATGCTTAATTTCTAGACATGTAAGTTTTTGCACTGATTTCTAGCTTAACTGCACTGTGGTTAGAGAACATACTTCTGTATTTTAACTTTTTGAAATCTTTATGAAATGTCCCATCTATGCTTAAAAAAAGTATATTCTGCAGTTGTTTGATATAGTATTCTATATATATTCATTAAATCATGTTTGTTAATGCTTAATTCTGTACATTTCTAATTTTTTAAGTGTTTGCTCTATCCCTTACAAAGACAGGTGTGTTACTATTTCCTGTTAATGACTGGATTTTTTTTTTTTTTTCTCCCTGCAGTTCTTACATTTTCTGCAATATATATTTTGGCTATGTTACTAGGTGCATATAACTTTTAAATTGTTTTATCTAATAATTTTGTGGCCGTTTGATTTTTTTTTTTTTTTGCCGTACGTGGGCCTCTCACTGTTGTGGCCTCTCCCGTTGCAGAGCACAGGCTCCGGACGCGCAGGCTCAGCGGCCATGGCTCACGGGCCTAGCCTCTCCGCAGCATGTGGGATCTTCCTGGACCGGGGCACGGACCCGTGTCCCCTGCATTGGCAGGAGGACTCTCAACCACTGCGCCACCAGGGAAGCCCAGAATTTAATCTTTTTAAGTTTAGCATTTTTGCACTCTTGTGTTTCAAATGTCTTTTATAAACAGCATATTATTTGATATCTGACCATCTTTGTAATATACCTGAAGCACTTAGTCCATTTTCACAATGTAATTTTTGAGATATATGGACTTATATCAACTAATTTTTGCTTTCCATTTATCCCACAATTTTGATGTTTCTACTTCTATCTTCCATTTCTATCATTTGAGTTATGTTTTTACATCCCATTTATCCCCCTACCAGTTTGGAAGCTGTTCACTCTGTCTCCATTTTTTTTTTTTGGCAGTTATTCCAATAATGACAACATGTAATCTAAAGCAGATTAATATCTTAGCCTCTTTTTTGCCAATAAAAAGCCTCATCACTTCCTCCCCACTCATATGCCACTCATGTTTTTTAATTTTTTAATTTAATTTTTTTATATAGCAGGTTCTTATTAGTCATCAATTTTATACACATCAATGTATACATGTCAATCCCAATAGCCCAATTCAGCACACCACCATCCCCCCACCCCAGTGGCTTTCCCCCCTTGGTGTCCATACATTTATTCTCTACATCTGTGTCTCAACGTCTGCCCTGCAAACCAGTTCATCTGTACCATTTTTCTAGGTTCCACATACATGTGTTAATATACGATATTTGTTTTTCTCTTTCTGACTTACTTCACTCTGTATGACAGTCTCTAGATCCAACCACATCTCAACAAATGATTCAATTTCATTCCTTTTTATGGCTAATATTCCATTGTATATATGTACCACAACTTCTTTATCCATTCATCTGTCGATGGGCATTTAGGTTCCTCCCCACTCATATGCCACACATATGATTTTTTAAAAATATTTATTTGTTTATTTATTTTGGCTACGCTAGGTCTTAGTTGCAGCACACAGGATCTTCGTTGTGGCATGTGGAATTTTCATTGTGGCATGCATACAGGATCTAGTTCCCCAACCAGGGATCGAACCCAGGCCCCCGGCATTGGGAGTGTGGAGTCTTACCCACTGGACCACCAGGGAAGTCCCTCTTATGATTTTAATTCTATCTTTTTTCCCTTTTTAAAATCCCACAATGAATTGTTATTTAGTCAACATCTGCTAATCAGTCACTTTCTGTGGCCTTTGTCTCACATCTGAGCTCTTCCATGTGGGATTTCTTCCTTCTATCCTATCTGATTTATATCATCTTCTAGCGAAGGTTTATTAAGGCAAATTTCTGTTCTCAAGTGAAACTATATTTTACTCTCATGCTTGAAAGATAGTTCCACTTGGTACTGAGTTCTAGATTATTTTTCTTCCAGGGTACACTGAAGTGTCCATTTTTGGCTTGCATTGTTGCTAATGAGAGATCATCTATTGGTTTAACTGTCAAACCTTTGAAGATATCTATTTTCTCTTTGATTTTAATAGTTTCCTCTTTATTTTGGTGTTCTAAAGTCTTACTCTGATACGTCAAGGTATAAATTTCTTATTTCTGTTTGGAATTTATTACCTTCCTGAATCTGTGGCATGATATCCTTCATCAGTTTTGAAAAATTCTCAGCCATGATCTCTTTGAATATTGTCTCTTTCCCATTCATTCTCTTCCTTTCTTCTGGGACTCCAACTAGAAACATATTAGACCTTCTCACTCTATCATTCATGTCCCATAACCACTTCTTTATATTTTCCAACTCATTATACTTCTGAGCTGCATTTTAGATGACTTCTGACTTATTCTGAAATTTCTTGCTATTCCTCCTTGAACCTGGAGGATCCTGCTCACCTCTGAGCTTTTTAGAAATGCAGAAATTCAAGCCCTATTTTACACCTACAGAATCATAACCTGCCTTTTAATATCATTCCCACATAATTTTCATGCACATTAAAGTTTGCAAAGCATTTACCTTGTTCGTTAACTTTCAGACCTGAGTTTAATCTGTGGTTAAACCTGTACATAGATTTCAATTTTTCAATCATTTTCACTTCTACAAGTTCTATTTGGTACCCTTCAGCATTTAGGTGGATATACTTTATAATTCATTTATTGCATATATTTTTCAGTCTTGTTTTTCACTTCATTAAACATGCTAAGATGGTCATTTTATAGTCTTTGATAATTTCATTATCTGAAGTCCGTGAAGGTTTTTGTTGTTTCATTGTTTCTTCCTCTTGATCATCGTAAACTGAAGATTTTTGTTTTACTTCAAGCAGCTCAGTTGCCTCAGAAGTTTTTCTGGGGTGAATGTAGGTTCTTCCAGAGTGAATTTGCATTTACATCTGCCAGGCACCATGGAGCACTACCGTTCTGGAGGGACACTAACTTCTTAGGTTGAAGTTTTTGTCAAAACATTTAATACTGTGCATTTAAGCCGCAAGACTGTGTGAAGCCATGTGGTTCCCAATGTTTAGCAGTAATTTCTCTCCTTCGCTAAAGCTAAGATTCCTTGTGGTTCCCTCATAGAGTGGGATTATTTCTATGTCATCTTTATACTAAGGGCACAGCCCTTTGGGCTCTGGTTCTGTGGGGACAATATCACATATTAGACAATTTAGAACCTCTGAGATTTGCTTGCTGTAGTCATGCCCCAGAGCCTGTGAAAGCCAAAGTCAATTCCTCTGGTTCAACAAATAACTGCAACAAATAACTGCTGAAGCCAGCTGCAGCAGTGCTATGCTTTACTCTCTGGATCTCCCACTTTTACTCAACTTCTTCCTTGAGAATTCCTTGATTTTTTGCTAGTTAATCAATGTTTCAAGCCTTTTTTTAAAAAAAGTACTTTTTAAAATCTAGGATTCTTGGTTGTTCTAGCAGGAGCTACTAACCTGGCTAGGTTCAAATAGGTGCCTGTTTGAACCTGGCGAACTGGACAACATCCAGTGTTGTCAGGCAATGCTTATCAAACTGCTGGCTTACCCAGTTTAATGTGTTAGGAAATCAATGAAGTGGGTCACAATGAGAATTTTAAAATAACAGTTAGATATCAGAATAGAATAGAAAAATAGCTATAGACTCTTTGCAAGAACTCGATGTTTCAATTTAATGTGTCAGGAAATCAGTGTAGTGAGTCACAATCAGTATTTTCAAATATATATATATATAGATAGATATTATAAATATCTACCAAAAGAGATATTAGAATAGAAAATACCTAAGTGAGCACACCTACGAACTCTACAAGAACTAGATGTATCTCAGTAAACACTACAGCCAACTGAGACAAATAGCACAGGAAAAATAGAGAAGAGCACGTGATGAATATATGAAATGGAAGGAACAGGTCTTTTAATCTTTTGTAGAATGAGGTTCCATTTGATTACCTAGCTTATTAAGGTCAGTTCCTAATGGAAGGGTCATTGTCATATTATTTGAATTTTATTTTAACACAGTTTGCACTTAATCAAGCTAAATGCATAGAAGTATAATCCACTGTTGGTAAACATGTCATTACTCTGAGTTTCAATTCTGATGAGTTCGTTTTTCAGAAAGAATATTATCAAGGATAATATTTTTCAAGTCAAAAATGAGACTCAAAAGTTATTACTATATTTCCTAACATTGTTAGCGATGTGAATGTTTTTTATGACAATGGTTTAAATTAAATAACATTAGAGAAAGTGTTATATCTCATTTCTCCATCATGAACTTTTAATCATTACATTCCAGGAGAGAAATCCAAAACATAAAAATTTAGTGACTTCCCTTCCAACCAAGAAGAGACTGGATCTATCCTTCTGCCTGCAACAATCAAAATATCCCCAAAATATATGAAACAAATGCTTTTAAGATACTGGATATCAGGCAATCAAGGACAGTAATCCTTGAGAGAACAGAAACAAATGAGGTGAGCCCTACAATTGCCCCAGCTTACTGCCTTGAGAGTTTCCAAGCTGCAGCACAGAAGAGAACCCAGGCAAAGCCCATCAGATCCCCCGGATTGAGGAAATGGAGCTGAGAGTCCAGAGAGACCAAGGTGGTGAGAATTTGCAGGACAGAGAACAGAGACAAGGAGCTAAACAGAGAGGGACTCCCTCAGGAATTCATCACAGAGGCTATCAATAAATGCATGTGAGGAAATTATCTGAGGTTAGGGAGAAAACATCCAAAAGAATTTGAGGGAACAATGTCAAACCCACACAGGACCAGGAATGGTGCCCACTCCCAATAGCTAGAGTGTAAAACCTCACAATTCAAGGGGAATTAGGTACAATAACCAGGAAGTTCTTGCCTCAGTAGTGGGAAATAGCTAACCTTAGAGAAATCACTGTTCTGGAAGCTCCTAAGAAATCATAAAAGCAAGACCTGAAAGAATCAAATGCTTCCAAGTAACATAACTGCATCTCAGAACAATGCTCAGTTTACTCATAGGAACACAAATATATTCAGCACCTGACAAGGTAAAATTTACAATGTCTGGCATCTAAACAAAGATTACTAGGCATACAAAGAAGCAGGAAAACACACGTCATAACCTGCTGAGATAGAACAAGGTTTTCCTCAAGAATTAAAAGCTGGGCTTCTGTATCCCCAACACATGAATGCAATGAAGAGACAGCTAATCATCTCTGAAAATATGTGGTTTCTCCAAATCATTATGTAAACCATCAAGAGACCAGTATTGGCTCATATGCCACATTTTTTTAAAAAAAAACCAAAGTCCTCTTTTCACTTAGTCTTTTCAAATAAGTAATATATTCATACAGTTCAAAATTCAAAAGTTACAGAAAGGTACACATTAACAAAACAGTTTCCTCTCTTCTCCCAGCTACTCAGGATTATCTTCTACCATGTACAGGGAGTGCTTCACTCCTCATTAGTTATGTCTACTTTTTGCTAGAGGCAAGTGAATTTTGAGATGGACCTGAAGGACAAAAATGGCAGGATGGGGATAATGGTAAAGCAACTTGAAAGAGGCTTTCCTTGAGTCTGCCTTAAAGGCAGCTGCAGGGAAGGAAATGGGGAAGAGTGTACAAGCTGAAAATAGGAACAAAATTAGCTAATACAGTTGGCCCTTGAATAATGTCAGGGTTAGGGGCACTGACGCTCTGCCCAGTCAAAAACCCATGTGTAACTTTACAGTTGGCCCTCCATATCCTAGGTTCTACATCCAAAGATTCAACCATCATGTAGTACTGTAGTATGTATTTAGTTAAAAAAAAAAAAATTCCACATATAAGGGGGCCTGTGCAGTTCAAACCTGTGTTGTTCAATAGTCAATTGTAAAATACAATTCAGGGTTTTTTATAGCTCACTTTCCTTTCTGCTTCCTGGACTACTGTGCTGCTCAGAGGTAACTCACATTGCTTTAGTGATGCAAAGGTCATCAAACATCACCTGTCCAACCTACAATACAAAGAGACTACAAGATTCAGATGAAATCATGATGTGGAAAATACAACTCTATAGCATTTTTAAGTTAGAATGCTATTACTGGCACTTCTTCCCCCACTAAAGTAAAATGCTTTCCAGGACCTAATCATACTGCTAGAGTTTTATTTCTTTAACTTAAGACATGGCTGGGGATGCTCTAAGTTGAGCTATCATCTGATGACATAAAAGAAAAAGACTGACTTGGAGGTAAGAGCATATGGGAGAAAAGCCTCGTGGGCTCTTAAATCCTGGACAAAAAGAGGTAAAATCAGTGAGGAAAAGAGTTTAGAACAGGGAAGCTTGGAAAACCAAAGATAAATGTTGCCAAATTTGGTTTAGACACAGCTCCACTGGGTAGAGAAAGGGGTGCTTCCTTTAATTCTCGCCTTATTCACTTAAAGTATTAGACATGTTCAAAAAATAAAGCTGTAAGTAGAGAGTGTTTGGGAGGAACACTGGCATTAAATATTATTATTAAAAATAAAACCTGTTGCTTTGGCCTCAGGCCAAGATGGAATAACAGCAATCATATTTACTCCTCTACCTGAATAAAAAAAACAAAATATACAAAATAATAGTTCTCAAGACACTGGACATTTGGCAATGAAGGCAAGCAATGCCAGAGAGATGGGAAAATCAACCAGATGATACCTATGATTGTCCCATCTTTCTTCCTCAAGAGATTTCTATGCCACAGGGCAAAAGTGGGAGTAGTGGCAAGAGCAGGCCACAGGAGGTGGCCAACAGTCTCCTTCAAAAGCTGGAGAGAGTCCAGTCCTGCATGAAAGGAGCTCAGATGTTGTCACTCTACCCTAACAATAAGAAAAAAGCTGAGCAAGCTGAAAACCAACAATTCTTCTTAGATCCAGCAGAAAACTAACATCACAGTGCAAACCACTGCCCTCAAAATTGAAGAGGGACAAGCAGATATAGAGAATCACCACCTAAAAATAGTAGAAGCCCAAGAACAGAAATCTTCACAGGAATGAGTACTGGGTTCCTTCTACCCAGTAGATCATGTCTGGCTTACAACAAGAATTACAATGCAGGGCTTCCTTGGTGGCGCAGTGGTTGAGAGTCTGCCTGCTGATGCAAGGGACATGGGTTTGCGCCCCGGTCTGGGAAGATCCCACAGGCCACGGAGTGGCTAGGCCTGTGAGCCATGGCCGTTGAGCCTGCGCATCCGGAGCCTGTGCTCCGCAACGGGAGAGACCACAACAGTGAGAGGTCCACATACCTCAAAAAAAAAAAAAAAATTACAATGCACACTCAACCACAGAAAGAGAAATGAGGAAAAAATGATTACATGGAGACTAAAAAACATGCTACTGAAAAAAACCAATGGGTCAATGATGAAATCAAAGAGGAAATTAAAATATACCTCAAGACAAACAATAATGAAAACACAACCATACAAAATCTATGGGATGCAGCAAAAGCAGTTCTAAGAGGGAAGTTCATAATGATACAGGCCTTCCTCAAAAAGAAAAATCCCAACTAACCTAACCTACCACCTAAAAGAATTAGAAAAAAACAAACAAAACCTAAAGTTAGCAGAAGGAAGGAAATAAAAAAGATCAGAGAAAATAAACTAGAGATTAAAAAACAGAAGAAAATCAATAAAACCAAGACCTGGTTTTTTGAAAGGCTAAACAAAATCAACGAAACTCTGGCCAGACTCTTCAAGAAGAAAAGAGGGAGGACCCAAATAAACAAAATAAGAAATGAAAAATAAGAAATAACAACTGACATTGCAGAAATACAAAATACCATAAGAAAATATTATGAACAGTTATATGCCAACAAAGTGTACAACATAGAAGAAATGGACAAGTTTCTAGAAATGTACAGCCTGCCCAAATTGAATAAGGAAGAAACAGATAATTTGAACAGACCAATCACTAGATATGAATAGAATCTGAAATAAAAAAAAAAGTGGGGGGGTGGGGATAAATCAGTGGCTTGAGATTAACATACACACACTACTATATATAAGATAGATAACCAACAAGGACCTACTGTATAGCACAGGGAACTCTACCTAATATTCTGTCATAACCTATATGAGAAAAGAATCTGAAAAAGAATGAATATATGTATATGTATAAATGAATCACTTTGCTGTACACCTGAAACTAACAGAACACTGTAAATCAACTATACTCCAATAAAATTTTTAAAAAAGAAAGAAAAAAGCCTCCCTGCAAACAAAAATCCAGACTGGATGGCTTCACTGGTGAATTCTAGCAAACATACAAAGAAGAACTTATCCTATCCTTCTTAAACTCTTCCAAAAGATCAAAGAGTAGGGAATACTAACAAAACCAGACAAAGACACTACCAAAAAAGAAAATTACAGGCCAATATCTTTGATGAATATAGATGCAAAAATCCGCAACAAAAGATTAGCAAACTGAATCCAACAACACATAAAACAATCACACACCATGATCAAGTTGGATTCATTCCAGGGTCACAAGGATGGTTCAACATATACCAATCAATGTGAGACACCACCACAACAAAAGAAGACAAAATCTACATGATTGTCTCAATAGACGCAAGAAAAGCATTTGATAAAATTCAACATCCATTCATGATAAAAACTCCTGCCAAAGTGGGTAGAGAGGGAACATATCTCTCTCTCCTCTCTCTTTTTTTGGCCACGCGTCTTGCAGGATCTTAGTTCTTGGACCAGGGACTGAACCCAAGTCCCAGCAATGAAAGCGCTGAGTCCTAACCACTGGACTGCCAGGGAATTCCCAACATACCTCAACATAATAAAAGCTATTTATGACAAACCCACAGCCAGCATACCCACAGTACTCAATGGTGAAGAGCTGAAAGCCTTCCTGCTAAATTCTGGAACAAGACAAGGGTGCCCACTCTCACCACTTCTATTCAACATAGTATTGGAAGTCCTACCCCCAGCAATTAGACAAGAAAAAGAAATAAAAGGTATCCAAATCAGAAGGGAAGAGGTAAAGTTGTCATTATATGCAGATGACATGATGCTCTATATAGAAAACCCTAAAGACTCCACACAAGAACTATTAGAACTGATAAATGAATTTAGCAAGGTAGCAGGATATACGATTAATATACAGAAATATTTTGCATTTCTTTACACTAACAAGAAAATATCAGAAAGAGAAAGTAAAAAAACCCAAAACAACAACAAAAACAATCCCATTTAAAATTGCATCAAAAAACAAAACAAACAAAAACAACCTAGGAATAAACCTAACCAACAAGGTGAAAAGACTCACAAGCTGAGAATTAGAAAACAATGATAAAAGAAATCAAAGATGATTCAAGGAAATGGAAAGATATCCCATGATCTTGGATTGGAAGAATTAATAGTTAAAATGGCTATAATATCCAAAGCAATCCAGAGAGTTAATGTGATTCCTATCAAATTACCCATAACATTTTTCACAGAACTAGAATAATCCTAAAATTCACACAGAACCACAGAAGACCCAGAATTGCCAAAGCAATCCTGAGGAAAAAGAACAAAACGGGAGGCATAACCCTCCCAGACTTCAGACAATACTACAAAGCTACAGTAATCAAAACAACGTGGTACTGGTACAAAAACAGACAGATAGATCAGCAGAACAGAACAGATAGCACAGAAATAAACCCACCCACCTATAGTCAATTAATCTTCAACAAAGGGAGCAAGGATATATGATGGAGAAAAGACAGTCTCTTCAGCAAGTGGTGTTGGGAAAGCTGGCAGCTGCATGTAAATCAATGAAGCTAGAACACTCTCTCACACCATACACAAAAATAAACTGAAAATAGCTTAAAGACTTAAATATAAGACATGACACCATAAAACTCCTAGAAGAGAACACAGGAAAAACATTGCCTGACATAAATCGTACCAATGTTTTCTTAGGTCAGTCTCCCAAGGCAATAGAAATAAAAGCAAAAATGAACAAATGGGATCTAATCAAACCTAGAAGATTTTGCACAGCAAAGGAAACCATAAACAAAATGAAAAGACAACCTACGGACTGGAAGAAAATATTTGCAAACAATATGACCAATGAGGGCTTAATTTCCAAAATATACAACAGCTCATACAACTCAATAACAAAAATAACAAACAATCCAAGCAATAAATGGGCAGAAGACCTAAACAGACATTTCTTCAAAGAAGACATACAGATGGCCAACAGACACACGAGAAAATGCTCAACACTGCTAATTATTAGAGAAATGAAAATCGAAACTACAATGAGGTATCACCTCACTCTGGTCAGAATGGCCATCATCAAAAAGTCTACAAATAATAAATGCTGGAGAGGGTGTGGAGAAAAGGGAACACTCCCACACTGTTGGTGGGAATGTAAATTAGTGCAGCCATTATGGAAAACAGTATGGAGTTTCCTTAAAAATCTAAAAATAGAGTTATCATATGATTCAGCAATCCCACTCCTGGGCATATATCCGGAAAAGACAAAAGAACTAATTTGAAAAGATACGTGCACCCCAATGTTCATAGCAGCACTATTTACAATAGCCAGGACGTGGAAGCAACCTAAGTGTCCATCAACAGAGGAACGGATAAAGGATTATTACTCAATCATAAAAAAGAATGAAATAATGCCACTTGCAGCAACATGGATGGACACAGAGATTACCATAATAAGTGAAGTAATTCAGACAAAGACAAATACTATATGACACCATTTATATGTGGAATCTAAAAAAAATAGTACAGATGAACTTATTTATGAAACAGAAGCAGACTCATAGACAAAGAAAACAAACTTATGGTTACCAAAGGGGAAGGTGGGGGTAGGGATAAATTGGGTGTATGGGATTAACAGATGCACACTACCATACATAAAATAGATAAACAACACGGATTTACTGTATAGCACAGGGAACTATATTAAATATCTTGTAACAAACTATAATGGAAAAGAATTTTTAAAATAACAAATATATATACATATATATGTATAACCGAATTACTTTGCTATACACCTGAAAGTAACACAATATTGTAAATCAACTATACTTCAATTAAAAATTTACCAAAAAAACCCCACACAATTTGAAGAGATAGAACAAGCATCAGAACCAGACCTACATATGGAAGAGATGTTGAAATTGTCAGACTGGGATTTAAAACAACTATGCTTAATACGGTAGAGGGTCTAATGAAAAAAGTGGACAACATGAAGGAACAGATAGGTAATATAAGAACAAAGATGGAAACTCTAAGAAAGAATCAAAAAGAAATGCTAGAAATAAAAAACACTATCACAGAAATGAACTATGCCTTTGTGACGGACTCATCAATAGACTGGATATGGCTGAGGAAAGAATCAGTCAACTTGAAGGAAGAAATGTCAATAAAAACCTCCAGAAATGAAGTACAAAGAGACAAAGAAAAGAAAAAGGATAAAACATTCAAGAACTGTGGGACAGTTACAAAAGTTATGACATACACATAATGGGAATACCAGAGGGTGAAGAAAAGGGAACACTCCCACACTGTTGGTAGGGATGTAAATTAGTGCAGCCATTATGGAAAACAGTAAGGAGTTTCCTTAAAACACTAAAAACAGAGTCATCATATGATCCAGCAATCCCACTCCTGGGCATACATCCGGAAAAGATGTATCTGAAATAGTAATCACAGAGAATTTCCTAAAATTAATGGCAGACACCAAACAACAGATTCAGAAATCTCTTGAGAACATGTAAGATAAATAATAAAAAAAAATCTACACCTAGGCATATCATATTCAAACTGCAGAAAGTAAAAGATGAAGAGAAATTCTTGAAAGAAACCAAAGGAAAAAGAAATCCTCCTATAGAGGAGTCAGGATAAGAATTACATTGGGTTTCTTTTCAGAAACCATGTAAGCAATAAGAGAGTGTAGTGAATTATTTAAAGTGTTAGGGAAAAAAGTCCACCAACCTAGAATTCAGTATCTAGCAAAATTATCCTTCAAAAATGAAGGAGAAATAAAAATTTTTCCAGACAAACAAAAACAAAGGGAATTAGCTGACAGTACACCTACATAGCAAAAAATGTTGACAGAAAATTTTCAGGAATATAATAGGTCAGGAACTCAGATCTACATGAAGAAAGGAAGAACATCAAAGGAGTAAATGAAGGTAAAATTAAATCTTTTATTTTCCTTATTCTTATTTTAACAGTTTGTTAAAAATAATAACAGCAACAAAACATTCAGTGATTATAGCTATCGATAAATTAATTGAATGACAGCAATATCATAAGAGATGGAGGGAGTAGTTGGGAATACTCTGTTGTAAGATATTTACATTACCCGTACAGTGTTATTTGAAGGAGAACATGGATTAGTTGTAAATGTATATTGCCAACTCAAGAGCAAACACTAAAAAAAAAAAGAAAGAAAAATTGTAAAAATAAATTGATATGCTGACAAGAAAAAAATGGAATAATATAAAATGCTCAATTAAAACTAGAGAAGGCAGAAAAAGAGGAGAGGAAAGAAAAACAAAGAACATGGGCAACAAATAGAAAACAGGAAAAAAATATGGTATATATTAGCCCACCTACATCAATAATCACTCATTTACAATGAATGTGTATTACTTTTGTATTCAGAAAAGCTGTTCTCTCCTGCTCTCCCCACCCAGGAAATCCTTCTCTGATATCATTCACCTTCTGCCATGGCTGCCAGCAAGAAGGGGATGACAAAACCACAGGCAGGTTAACTATTCAGAATCTGTGACCAACAAGGGGTTCACTGAAATTTAAAGAACTTTGCAAAAAACAATGAAATACCATATAAGCAACAGACTAACTGAATACACAGCTTATTCGAGATTAACCACTGTTAATTCTTTACCCGAGAGCTTCTTAAAAACACTTCTAGCAATTTGCAGAACTCTTTCCTTAGAGATTTCTATTAGCCAACACTTGTTATATGGCCTTTTAATTGAGAAAACAAAACACCTTGATACCTTAGGGTTTTGTGTTTTCAATAATATTTTAGACATTAATCATTCCAAACACCACAGGAAAAATTTCAAGCCCCATTCCTACCCATCAGCAAAGGCCGAGTGAAAAGCTTAGACTTCTTTTCTCGCCCAGAAGTAACAAGGTACCCTTCCCCTCTGGTTGCGGGGGGTGAGGTCAGAGAAGGCTGAGTGAGATTGTCATACCTGCCAGGCGTTATCAAGCCTCATCCTAACCCCACTGTCAGTGGAGAATATGTGGGGTACCTGGACCTTCAACCCCACCTGCTCCACCTTTGTGCTGTGTTAGTATCAGAGGAGGCCTAGTGGAGAGTCAGGACTCTGACCACTGCCTGGCAGTAAGGAGCCCAACCATCTCCCCTTGGTGTCAGTGAAGGCCATGTGGGGAACAGTAACAAGGCAAACCTATCCTTCCTAACCAGGAGGGCTCCTGCTTAGCGAGGAGCCAGTACTCCTATCTCTGCCCAGCAGTAAGGAGGTTCTCCTACCCCCTGGGGTGTCAGTGGAGGCCGAGGAGGGAATCTGGACTTACACCTACATCTAGAAGTATTGAGACACTCCCCTTGTCTCACCAGTGCAAAGCCAGAAGAAGCCTGATAAAACAGAAGACTTAAATTCGTCTCATAACACCCCAATGTCCAAGATTCAATTAAAAACCAACAGATTCCATTGAGATGACATTGATGTTAAAATCAGATCTGAAAAGGATTTTAAAGCAGCTATCATAAAAATGCTTCAATAAGCAATTACAAACATTCTGAAACAATTGGAAAAATAAGTCTCAGCGAAGAAAAAGAACCAAACAGAAATTTTAGGATTGAAAAATACAATTAAAAAACCCAAGAGAAAGGAAAGCATATGTCCATACATATACTTGTACACAAATGTTCATAGCAGTCTTATTCATATAAGAGCCAAAATGTTGAAATGACCCAAACGTCTATCAACTGGAGGATGGATAAACAAAAGTGTGGTACATCCATACAATGGAATATTACTTGGTCAGAAAAAGGAATGAAGTACTGATATATGCTATCTGGATGAACCCTGAAAACATTAGGCTAACTGAAATGAGCTCGTCACAAAAAGCCACATATTATATGATTCAGCTTATCTTAAATATCCAGAATAGGCAAATACATATACAGAAAATAGATTAGTGGTTGCCTAGTGCTGAAGGGTGTGAGGATGGGGAAATTAGGGGTGTGTGATTGCTAATGGGTATGGAGTTTCTTGTGGGGCATAAGGATGACGTTCTAAAATTGATTATGGTGATAGTTGCACATTTCTCTGAATATACTAGAAACCAGTGAATTGTACACTTTGAACAAGAGAACTGCATGTGTTATGGGTTGAATTGTGTACCATACCAAAAAAAATATGTTGGAGTCCTAACCCCTAGTAGCTCAGAATGTGGCCCTATTTGGAGAAATGGTCTTTAGAGGTGATCAAGTTAAAATGAGGTCATCAAGGTGGGCCCTAATCCAATATGACTAGTATCCTTATTATAAAGGGGAAATTTGAACACAGAGACAGACATGTATGGAGGGTGAAGATGTTCATCTACAAGCCAAAATGAGAAGCCTTGAACAGACTTCCCTCAAAGCCTGTACAAGAAGCCAACACTGCTGAACCTTGATTTCAGACTTGGTAGCCTCCAGATGGCAATAAAATACATTTCTGTTAAGTTTAAGTCATTCCCAGTTTGTGGAATTTACAGCAGCCCTAGCAAACTAAAACAGCATGTGAATTATACCTCAATCAAGCTGCTACCAAAAAATCAAAACAATATGCTGTCTACAAGAAACTCATTTCAAATATAATGACATAGGTTGAAAGTAAAAGCTATTCTAGATACTTGCAATAGTATGGTTAACGAAAGAAACAAAATCCTAGCCCTCATGGAACTTACATTCTAGTGGAGTAGATGAGTTTGCCAAACAGTGTGGGTCAGGTGTCTGGGGAAAGGCAGCTAACCAAGCAAGGTTTCATCTACATTTACATTTCCAGGACAGAGAGAAGAAAAAGAGTTCCTGAAGGAGACAGAAAAAGAATTGCGTGGTCACAAAAATCAAGGAATGGAAGGGACTGGGTCAAACGCAAATGTTGAAGTTAGTAAAAGTCAAGTTCATGGAACTTGGCAATTATGTGCACATTTTGACATCAGCAAGAATCATTTCAGGAGTGTGATGGCAACTAAGATTCCACCATGTCAGCTACTTGCCAGCATGCTCAAAATATTCTTTCTTCTGTTGCACCCACTTGACAAAAACTCAACTCTGAATAGCCTTTACCAATGAGCAGTGTTGAAGAATAGTCCTCCAGACAGATGCCACTGTAAGTCCATTGTGTCCAACTCACTGCTGTTCTTTTCTAGTCCATTCTTTCCCATTCTCTAGGACCACCATTTCAAACCATCTCTGTTGTCTTTGTACCTCTCTCCATTCTCAGCGCC